>NW_005187551.1:109915-119146 GCF_000239375.1 Pundamilia nyererei | reverse complement strand
CTGCCCTTGCTAGCAAGAAGTTCTGTGTGTTTCTCTTCTCTGAGTCTTTACTGAAGAAGTGTTTCAGAATATTTCCCTAACAAGAATAAATTATGATTTAAAAAATGCTGTAACTGATAAGAGTGGCTCACTCTTGGAGCATCTCCATCTTGTGGTCACAGATTGCATTTGTGCTGATCTGAGGAGGAGCTTTCTGACAGATTTGTTGATGAAATAAGTGGAATATTTGGTCCCATGCACATCATAGGTCTACAATAACAAACAGTTCAAATTAAAGCAGCCGGTTTGCAGCTTTAAAAATCAGTGTTTTATAGTAAAAATGAGAGTTTAAAAAGACTTAAACTGATCCATCACCCTGTCCAGACACCTTAAAGGACCCAGAGGATTAACAAGTTGTTGAGAGGCTAGATGACGATAGCTGTCACTGTCCAAGGAAACAACTTACAATGTGCTAATTGTGAATAATGTAAAGGGATTTCTTAGCAGGATCATGTTGTATCACTTGAGAAAGTCTTTCAATGCCACAAATTCACACCTCGGGTTTAGCTTTGACCTGGCCTCCCAACAATGTCTCAGCTGTCTGCATGCTTCTTTGTAGCCTTATACATGAAAACACTGCATTGTGGTATACTGAAGAGAGGGCTGTGTTTGACTTGGGATTTTAACAGATGTTGAGGGTTTTTTTTATTTATATATATTTTTTCATTTTTTATGTTTAAATTTTCATCAGGCTAAACACACTAGTAGGAAGAATATCATATCCCCAGGCAAAACGAAGCCTTGAACCTGCATTCTCGCTTTAAGCCACCAGATGGCGATAGCCGTGGTTGCAAAAAGACTTGGTCCTGTAGACGTCTAAAGGGGAGAATAGCTTTTCTCTCTTGACCTCTGTAAACATTTTCCTGCTGAGCTGACCATTCTTCCAGAAGCACATGTGTGAGCTCAGACTCTGACACTTGATGAGAAGGCCTGGCTCGCACTCTCCGCTCTAATTCATCCTAAAGGTGTTCTGTCAGGTTGAGGTCAGGACTCTGTGCAGGCCAGTCAAGTTCTTCCACATCAAACTTGCCTTAATGGACCTTGCTTTGTGCACAAACATAGAACAGTCTTGCCAAGAGGGGGTCACCGGGGGGAGCAGCACATTTTTTTGGGGGGGTGGGGGGGGGGCATATTTAGTAGTGAGGAAGTTTGGATGGGTGAGTGAGAGCTGCTGCTACCAGATGTGTCTTGGGGCTGCAGGAGCAGAAGCTGCTATTCAGAAGAGAAAGAATGTGTCATTTCACTGAAAATTACATTTTACACTAATAATTAAATTTCTCTGTATTACATTTTAACTGTAAGTACTTCCAGTTGAGTTTGCACTCTTTGCAGTGTCAGATGGTTTACAGAAAGACATGACAGTAAGTGACCCAGCCCAACTTCTGTAAAGAAGAGCAAAGCTAAGACCTTAAACATTAAAAAAGCCTTTTGATAAATTCTTTAATGGTTCATCGCTGAGGAAATGCCTCTTACGTTTTTGTAATTCTCTTTCACACCTTCACACGTAAAATAATAAAAACAAACCTGAGAGATTTTTATTATCAACTTAGAATGTTAGTTGTGTCCGATGCTTTATGAGCTTTTGGACCGTAGTTCTGACACGTCTGACTTTCAGCAGCTCTTATTCACTGAATGAGCTGTTGCCATTCTTCCTTTCACTGAAGCGTAACTTGAGCTGGCTTTTTGACGATCTCCTTGCTATTGTCCTCACAGAGATAACTCACAGAGTCTCAGTGATGCCTGTCAGAGATGCCCATCTAGCAGTTATGAATAAAACTTAAAGTCTATTCACAGCTTTTATCTAAAAATTGTACCATGTATACCAGTGCGTACATTTTAAAGGTTTTTTCATAGTAGAAATGAATGAATAAATACAGAAAATGTAGATGATAAAATCGACATTGAATAGCTTCTGATTCCATTTTATTTGCTTTCCTTTTCAGATTTTTGTAGGAATTTTGGCTTCTTCTAATATTCTGTTATCATTTTTAGTTTGCATGTCCTGCCTCTAACTAAAGAAGACCAACTATATACTGCATAGACTCATAAAGACCAAACCCTTACACTATAAAGTATATTGTGTCTCATGCTATCATCTTATGTGCCCTTGCTACTCGTTCTTTCTCATCATAGATGGGTGGTCAGCCTCCTGGAGAGCGTCGCTTCTAAGCCAGCTGGCAGATCAGATTTTCAGAGACGGCGAGAGGTCTTTCCAAAACAGATCAGAGAGATTAAACAGCAATTCACACTGAGATATGATCAGACCACCGCTTTATGTGCCGTCACCCTTCGCAAAATATAGACCCAGCAGAAATAGTCATGTAGACTGTAGAATGTAAGCTCATTTACATTAATGGAAAAATGTTTTATACCTATAATCACATCATTCAGTTAAACATCAAATTTAAGACTGTGTGTGTATTTCATTGTTTTTCTATGTACCGAGAATGAAAAACGCACCAAATGTCAGAGCAGTAAGGCTGAAATAATCACTCAGTTTTCACTAAAGACCATCGCTTTATTTTCACGACTTGATTACTCAGCCACTTATTTAATTTGCTTAGTCAAGCAGCACAAAGAGACAACATCTGTTATACAACCCTGCGCATAATGGGGATTACAACGATTCATTCATATTTTAATCAAACTTTGTTTGCTTAGGTTAGCTGATAATCCTTTCTATCCGCATTTCAAGAAAATCAGTTTTCCACACATCCATTTTACAAATATGCCTCCAAAATGTGTACAGAATAGGAAACGTGGATCATTGGGGTATTGATTTGGATATAGATAAACCCAAAAAGCCTTGTTAGCAACTGTGACGGGGAATATGTGAATAATATGACTTTAAAATCACCAAGAAACCTCTAGGCCAACTAAACCCAGAGTTACATGACCTCTAAAACATCATGGAGCACAGGACGAGGACAACATGCATGAAAAAGCAGATGCTGAAATTCCTGCAGAACAAAGAAGAACGGACAGGAAGAAACTTCCAAAGTGATTCTTCAAATGAAGTGTATACATCAAGGTTGCCCGAGTCAAAACTGCTCACATCATACGCTTTTTAATCAGTTTTATTTGACATGAAATCAGGCTATAGTTAATTGCATCACACTCATCATTGAACACATCATCAATGTTGTCAGACATAACATTATTCGAGCCAAGTTAATCATAGTGATAATAATTATCAGTGTATAAGTGTTAGGATTTGAGTGCAACGTACACAGGAAAAGAAAAAAGATGTACCAAAGGCTGACGGGGAAAGAGACCATCAGCTGAGGTGTGCGTCCTTCATAATTAGTGCTCAGTGCTCAGAGTCCAAATTAACCAAAACCTCCGTCCTGTTTAAAATCACACACACACACACACACAGGTGTGAACTTGAGGGGGGAAAATACACTCATACACACACGGTTGAATTTGTGCCATACGTGATACGGCTTCAGCCAGCATACTAGAGACTGAAAACCTCGCAGGAGCGTGCTTGAGGAGGAGGAGTCAGGGGTTAATTTGGAGCTCCGGAGCCCTCTGCAACTCCCATTCAAATCCAATGGAGTGTAATCATCAGGTCCTTTCTCCAGCATGAATAAACATTCATTTAAAAATAACAGACGACCTCCATCATAACTCCACGTTCAGCTTCAGAAAAAATAAAGTAAGTGTGCCGTTTAAAGCACGTTTAAAAACTTCTACTAGAGTTTGTGGTACCCGTCTGTTCTCTTACAGCTGAGACTGGTCATCTAGAGACGTATTGACTATTAGCTTCTGAGGACATACGTAAAAAAAGCCCTTCAGTGATTTCAGACATGCAGATAGGAATGTTGTGACGGTCAACAGCTTGACTGTTATTGAATAATGACACCAGAGAATGGAAGGTTCATTCCATGTCAACCCAGTTTAGCTTAATGCTTCTGGATAATTTACTAATTAAGCTTAAGAACAACATAAATATAAACAGACATATAAATACCGCTGGCTCCAGGCCAGAGTCAGTGAGTGGATTTCCACCATTTGTTCTCTGCTCAGAGAAGTTTTAGCCTTTGTTCCAAATATTTATAATAGCTGACTTGTTATTCCCTTGATTTTGAAGACTTCAATCAAATGATTCAACATTATTTAAAAAAAAAAAAAAGGAAGAGAGAAAAAAGATTCAAAGTGCTTTTCCTCACTGCATAGCATACTGTACTGTAAGGATCCAGCCACAGGGTCTGCTTTAACACAACTCAGATGCCCCAGGAAGTTAAAGAAACTAACTCTAGAGTATTTACAAGGCGTTTAACCCCAACAATCCTGTCAAGTGTTACATCACACGTCTGAGAACTGTGGTTCCTCCTCCGCTCGGAGAGCTAGATGGTTTTACGACAAAGGTCACAGAAAATGGTACAAAACTGACTTTTGTACAGCTCTGAGGACATGTTGTGTCGTCATACGCAGCAAACACACGCAAAAAAAAGAAAACAAACACATGATTCTAGGTTAAAACAAATGCTAGGAATAACCGACGACTACTCTTCAAGTCAAATATGCTAAGCAGCTAGCATCTCTGTGATGGACACACTCAGGATGGAGGATGGCGTGCAGCAGTGGGTGCTGGTGTGTTTCACGCGGCGGGGGCGGGAGCCGCCGTCCGGCCAGAAAGAGATGGAGATGCGTGTGAAGATTGTGTGTCTTCACAAGGACATTAACACACATCTGAACGGCGGGAAAAAGAGAAACACGAAGATGACGGCAGCTCCACCCAATCGCTAACGTCTGTAGCGATGATATGTTAAAAGCTGAAAGTCTGATCGCTGTCATCAGTGTCGTGGATGCTGATCGGTGATGATCTGTTACAGCCCTTTTCTCTCCGTCGCTCTGGGTTACCTATTAGGTTTTTATATTGCTTTGTCTGTCCTCTACATGAACATGATTGATGAAAAATGTCCTGGCTGTAAAAGTGAGTGGTGTTAACAGAGTCCGTCCCTTTGTGTATTTTAGGTCTCTGGGTTGGGGGTCGCCAGCAGCGGCACATTGTCCCGTCTCCTCCTGCCCAGCGGGGGGCGTCTGTACTGCTCACCGTCGGCCAGCGTCTGGGGCAGCGGCTTCCTCTTGCTCTCGGGCAGCAGCAGGATGGACAGCACGGCCAGCAGAGCCAGAGAGGAGTAGACGACGTGGTGCAGGAAGTAGCCGTAGTGGTTTCGCAGGTCCATGAGAGGGGAGCTGAGACGGCCCACGCAGCCCAGAGCGAGCACGGCTCCTACACCGCTCCCTCTGCACACACACACACACACACAGTTAACTGACAAGATTTACTTAGACTTAATTCTATTCCTGCTTATCTTTTCATCAATTATCATTTTTAATAATAATAATAATAATAATAATAATAATAATAATGGATTGCATTTATATAGCGCTTTTCTAGGCACCCAAAGCGCTTTACAATTCCACTATTCATTCACACACTGGTGCAGGCAAACCACAGTTGTAGCCACAGCTGCCCTGGGGCAGACTGACAGAAGCGAGGCTGCCATATCGCGCCATCGGCCCCTCTGAGGAACACCAGTAGGCGGTAGGTGAAGTGTCTTGCCCAAGGACACAACGACCAGGACAGAGAGAGCTGGGGGATCAAACCGGCAACCTTCCGGTTACAGATGAGCTTCCCAAAACCCCCTGAACCACAGTCGTCCCATTTTTCCAGTTTTCTTTAATGGTAAACATGGTCACTCAGTTAAGCCTTTTGTTGATGACTCTATAACTAGGTTCAGCTGTTGTGTTAGCCCAAGCTTATTGTAGTTAATTACAACTAAACTAAATGTGAAAAAAACATTTTAAGTCAAAAATAAAATAAAAAAATTTGAAAAAGAATCTAAAATTAAAATTTTGTGAACTTAAAAACTTCTTAGTTTTAGTATCTGTTAGTTTGGCCAAATTTATTATCCCACCTTGCCTCATGAGGCTGCCACGCTCGCGATTATTGAGATTTTCAAACAGTGTGTTTTTTGTTATGCCTGTACTGATGTTCCTACATCTTGCCTCTGGTATGACACATTAATACTTGATAAATAAATAAACAAATAAATAAGCAAAAAATAAATAAAACTAAAGGCTAAACTGAAATGACTAAAGCTGCTCTGGAAACCAATTAAATTTAAGTGAATTAAAACAAAAAGTCAAAAACGAAAGAAAAAATATTTGCAAAATGCAAAATGCACAGCTATAATAACTATAAAGATTTGATGAACCCAAACTCATTAAAAGTCTCAGCTTATTACATCTGTTACAAATAATGATTTTTTTAAGGGGGGACCGATGCGTCCTTTTCAGGCCTCGGGGAGGTTTTCGGAGCAGGTCGTCCTTCCCGTCGTCTGTTGGGCGCTGATTGTTTTGCCCTCACACAGAGTTAGAAACGATGCTTGTTTGTAGATCTCACTGTACTTCAAAGTATTCTCATCTCTCTTCTCCACAAAGTCAATTATTTTCTTAGATAACATCGATTTTTTTTTTTATACTAAATCTGGAAAAATACTTCCATTGTTTTTGAAACTCCTCCTACTTAGAAAGACAGCTGTTGTTGTGGTAATAAATTGTTTAATTTCCTCTCTTTAACATTTGCTGCATTTCACATGTTGTGATTCATTCTGGCAGCCCGCACACGCTCTTACTGACAGAAAAACATCAACGCCTTCTACGCTGGCATTTCTTTTTCACCTACACTACAAGAAGGACAACATCGTAGTAAAAGAGCTGCAGAGTGACTGTAGAGTGTTGCTGTGTTACCTGATGATGGTAGGCATGACCTCTGCAGTGAAGAGGATGCAGAGGGAGGCGGTGGCTTGGGAAGAGAAGAGACCCAGCACTGAGAAAATCGTGATGGCCGTCTCACTGAGATCTAACAGGGAGGAGGAGAGCAGGGATAACCTTTGAGGTGTAGCATTTCTATCATGCATCTATCATGACATTAGTTTTTCTAATTTATGAATCAAACTGCAACATCTTGCTTCCATGAGCCTTTGCAGATCATAGGGACCAGTAAACATCCACTGAGAGGATCCACAACACTCACCACTGTCCTCTCAGGCTTTGATGCATGATTAAAGCTCAGGGCCGGACACAGCTTTGACTTTGCTGTCACTGCAGTGTCCTACATAAACTGAAAGCCATACTCGGTTTCAGCCACAAGGGGGAGACCAAGATTTGGGCAACAGCAGAGTTTCCATAGACAATGTTGTCGAGGGGGAGCAAAAATTAAAAAACACAGGTCGGGTTTTTCCATTAACAGGGCTGAGTGGTTTGCTCCTAATACACTTCATAATGCCTGAAGTGAGAGCAGTAGGATGTGTGAGAGGGATGGATCCAACATGGCCCCAGAATCAGCATCAACTTAAATTCCAGTCAGGATTTAAACAAACAAAGATTTTAATCCGAACATAATGGCTCTCTAACAGCAGGGTACTGAAGTGAAACTGTGCCCACCTTGACTTTTATTAATAGCCTTCCTTACTTGACTCTAGATTTACTTGGAGAAAACTATTCTGCTACCAACTAAAGCCGGCTTACACTCCATGAGTCCCAGGAGGATCAAAGAGGCCAGCCCCGTCATCGTCATGGAGAGAAGCAGGATGCCGCGGCGACCGCACCTGTCTACGGTCATCCAAAGCAACAGCCAGGCCCCACCGCCTGCACACACAGAGAGCAGGTACGTCCAATAGAAGCTGGGGGCGGTGCCCCTGACGTCACCTCGGAAAGAGCTGTAACAGTGACTAATGCCGTGAGAGATGAATCTGAGGGAGGAAGGGCAGAGAAACAAAAGAGTAAGCACTCGTGTTTCCAAACAGGTTTTAAATAGAAAAGATGAGCGAGCAAAGGTGAGTCTCGCAGCACTTTAAGCATGAAATATGAGGCAGCGGCAGCCAGAGCTGTAAATGAGACACTGCGCAAACACAAAGGAGTGACTCCAAACTGCTGCGTTGCTGAAATAATGTCAGGAGTGTGAGATGACTTACGAGGTGAAGCCGAGCACGCACATGTTCTTCCAGATGTTCCTGCTGTGGAAGAGCTCAGGGAAGGACAGGTGGGGCTTTGAGGAGGGGGCTGGCTCTGAATCCAGCTCTGCAGAGGAGAAAAGAAAAATGACAGTCGGGTAACACAGACGAGGACGGCCTGACCTGGTTCCTCGCTGATCAATCGCTCGCTGTCAGCTTATTACTAGGGGGAAAAGAGACGTGCAGGAGGACACGCGTGGAGTCTCAATCTGGCCATAAGGAGGCCATTTAATAAACCGTACAATTACAGTAGGAACCACAGTGATGTGTTCATTACATTAGCATTTGTAAGCTGTGCAGAAATGTGTAATAAAGGATCCAGAACATGAGACAATTTAACTGTAAGTCAACAGCCAGCTGTGAGGTTTAAGAGTAAAGTCTAAGAGAAAATGTCTCGTTGATGTCAGAGATCAGAGGAGTTCAGCCAGACTGCTCTGAGTTGATATGAAGGAAACTGAAGCTCAAATAACCGCTCATTACCACCAAGGTACGCAGAAGAGCATCTGAATACAGCTAAGAGCAGCAAACTGAGATTACGATTGACAAAGCTCAGCAAAACTGCCTGCTCTCATGGGACGGGATTTCTGCCGTCACAAACAGAGGGACGTGTCCGAATTTGATGTAAACATATACACATCAATCCGTCCTGCCTTGTGGTGATGATGTAATGGTGTAAAGGATATTTTCTTGGCACACTTTGGACCCCTTAGTAGCAAGTGAGCATGCCTGAGTATTGCTGCTGACCCCGTCTATTCCAGAGTGTCTGACGGCTACTGATGGCTGCTTATCGCAGGACCACGTCACAAAGCTGAGAACATCTGAGAACGTCTCAGACTGGCTTCCTGAACATGAAACATGAGTTCACTGTCGTTAAATGGCCTGCACAGTCACTGCAGTCTAACAGACAAACATGCACGTTTGGCTTGTGGTAGAACTGGAAATTCGCATCATGGTTGTGCAGCCGACAAATATGCAGTTATCAGCCAATCAGAAACACTGAGTGTGTAAAAGCATAGGACTAAGTGGAGAGAGAAATTCAAGGCCTTTAATGGATCATATGAAACAAATGAAACATGATGTTCTTCATCACCTCATACTGCTACACTTTTTCCGACTGCAGCGAGACCTCACTACAGAACTGTGTCCTTGATCTGTGTCTGCC
>NW_005187551.1:98432-108366 GCF_000239375.1 Pundamilia nyererei | reverse complement strand
TAGTTCAGTCTTATTGTTAACTTTGATATGGCAATCATGTGTAGGTGGTGCCGTGAAGGATTATTTTATAGCATGTCCTTACAGCACATCTTTATCATCTTGTTGTGATAAATATAGGTCAGAGTTATGTAAGCCTCATCTAGCCTCAGGTGCTGAGATACTTCTCCAGGAGAGAAACACGGCCAGCAAATACATTCACACCATTTCTCTTTAAGACTTGTTGCTACATGAAACATTTCCGCACGTCATCAGTATTCCTGAGTGTCCTTCCTGCTAGCGTGACAGCATTACAGTAACCACCCAAATAAATCCCCATTTTAATTTGATCTGAACTGTAATCACAACAAAAGGGGATGTTCTTTGATCACTTTATCTGTGAATGAGAGCTCGACATAAAAGAATATGAACAAATTTAGGTTAAAAGCTTTGTGGGGGGTTTTAATACACTCAGAATGGAAACATAACATGTAGATTTTGCAACTATTAACAATTATCAACCTCAGTACAGCTAATGCTAGCAGAACACAGAGGTCACTGAACAGTGCAAAGTTGACACTACGTAGCTGGAAACATATTTGACATGTAAACAGTGGCAGAGCTCAGTGGTCGCCTGGCCTTAGGCCATCTTTTAACAGCGAGTCATTACGTCCCATTATGTTTCCATTTTAATGCAGGAACCATCCGCTCTTAATAAATCATGAATAGTAATTGAGCATCATTACCGCTCTTGGAAGTGGTGCGTGAGAGGGTCATATACATTGAAACACACGGCCACAGTTATTCCATAAATAATGCAGGCTTCGTAAGCCGAGCGCCTGGCGCTGAACCCTGCAGTGAGGTAAAGTGGGAATTTGTTCTCCGTTTACAGAACGAGGATCTAACGTCAGTGCTGCAAACACACCTGTGAAGCTCTCGTCGTCCCTCACGTCTCTGTTGGAGTTTCTTCTCTCGCTGAATGCGTTCATGTCTGAAGATCGCTCCGACAGAAGGAGCCAGCGAGGAGATTCTGGAAACACCCCAGGAACTCTGCAGGAGGAGGAGGAATATACTTTAACTCTTTGATCTCAGGTGACCTTTACTCAGCAGTAAAACTATTTAGAAGCTTTAAGGTTTTGTTGCTTTCACCTGGATTTGCTGCTTCGGTATAAAAACTAACCAGCACGGGTCACAAAGAAGCAAAGTTCTATAATCCTCTCTTATTAAAACCTGCAATTTGCTGCCAGTAATCTTTTTATAATCTCTGATAATGCGGTATGTTACCCAGATCTGAGAGGGACTGCGGACCTTAAACAAAGGAGCTCTAATATGTTCTGACACCAGCTCAGTGTGAAAAGGGGATTGGAATCAATACCATCTAACAAAGCTTTTAATAAGTCAGCTGGCATCAAGGCACTACGCGAAACCACTCCCAGGTTCCTTCATGATTCAGAAACTAAAAGCCTGAGTAAAAATAACAAGAGACACATTCCTACCCGTAGCTGAGAAAGAGTGTTAGTGGGGCGGACCCAGCTCCCAGCAGGCCCCTCCAAGATTGGCACCCGAGGGCCACGGCCAGCAGCAGCAGCTCCCCGGCTACAGTCGTCAGGCCAGCCAGCGTGGTGGCCATCAGCCTGAGAGACGGCTCACACAGCTCCAGACCTGAACAAACAACACAATGTCAAAGCTAACTAATCTTTTATTTACACTTTTCAGATTCTGAAAGGTTAAACATTAAAAAAAACAAGAGAATATAAATATCATGTGCCCCAAAACTTGGTTCCATTGAAATATAATGCAAGCTAGAAGAAGTAGATTTGATCACTAGGCCTCATTAGCGGCACAAGGAAAAGGAGAGAGGAATTACTGAATTGAGACTCTCTGAGATTTCAGGTGAAGTTCAGGTAGGTGACTGTACTGTGGAGGAAACCATCTGTGCATGACTGTTTGCATATTACAGTGTTTGTTCCTGTGTGATGATCCGTGGGTTCTGATGAAACAAATGACGCCCATCCTTCAAGGCTGAAACACTCACGGGTGATATACAGAGTAAGATAGACTCCCGCGCTGGCCGCCGCCAGACAGAAACGCATGACGATGAAGACAGAAGGATACGGGGAGACACACACGAGCACCCCGAACACCACCGAGAGGGTCAGAGAGGTCAGAAGGGTCTTGGACCTGCCCAGCCTGCAGGGAAGCACAGAGATACAGACACACGATTAAAACTCAGCAAAGTAAGTAATTAAAACACATGTACAGGAGCAGATGCACAACAACATAAATCACACTGTACATGCTGATAATGCAGCAGCTGCTCGTGTGCTTAAATATTAACACGGAGAGGGAATAGAACAGAAAATAGGACAGGAGTCTACTGACAGAGTTTAAACACAACAGGGAGCCACCCTTTGAAGTCTACACTTTTACAGCATCATTAAGCATTAATGCTGCCATTATACTTCCAGTTTCATGTAGTTTACCAGACAAACAAATTAATCAGAACAATTTAGAGCTCGCGAAGAGTTTAGAATAAATAAATAAAAAAATAAATAAAAGAAAGAGCCTAAGAAATGCTGCAATCACAGAGGCTTAGGGAAGCTGCGTTTCCAAAAACAGCTCAAGTGGAAAGCACGACTGTTCACTAATGAACGATTAGCCAGTTTTTGTTTGCTTGTTTAGTTTCTAACATGCAGCTTAGCAATGCTCCCTTTTCTTCTTCATGTGCCCCCAAGGAGGCACCATTAAGTCACCGGTCTAAACAAACAAATGCTATGCTCAATTGGTCAGCAAATTAATGAGAGCTGTTAGCTGTGGCATCATCTCCCTCGCAGTTGCCCCCAAAAACTAGAGCTTCCCCTTCAAACGACACACACTGGTTCACTTGTGTGACTCATCCGAGGCCACTGAGCAAAATAAAGCATGCAAATTTAGCATAAATGTATTTGCCATTAATTGCTTGTGGGAGGTAAATTGTTTGTAATACAGCCATGAGATTTTCTTGAGTAAACAGCAGTATTTTTCCTCCATCACAAATTATATCTTACTGTGATAAATAAAAAGAGTTTATGAAATGGCATTTGGGCTGTTTGATAATAAATTTCTCTTTTGGCCTGAGGCCACAACTTGCTGTTGGATAGAGGAAGCACTGGCAGGCCACAGTAAATCTATAGAAAATTTCATTCTGCAAACCGTGCTACTTTTTCTGAGTGTGTCTCTGTGTGCTGCATGACGACTGTGAGGTAATGAAACTGCAAAGTAAGAAGAGGACAGAGAATAATGAGGAACAAAATGATCTGACAGCACAGATGTCTGCACACAGACGGGCTGGCTTTTATTGGAACATGTTCCCAGGAAGCATGGCCATGTGGGCCCACGGAGGGTAACTGTGGGTGAACTGTGGGGCTGTGCACAGAGCACACTCACATTTATTGTGCACAGATGCCACAGCGGTGTTGTCCTTCAGGCTAGTTCATGGAGGTCACGGTTCAGTTTTGTCCTTTTGGGTCCCCACTATGGACACCCCACAGAAATGGGCCCCTTGTAGGTTAGCCCATAGCAGTTTGGGGTCCCTGTAAAGGGTTTTCTGTGGGAAACCCATAGTGGGCCTACAATGGGCCCCATTGGATGCTCCTCTCTGCTAAATGTGGGCAGCCCACAGTCAGCCCGCACTTTGGGCTGCTTCACGGTGTCCAGATGTGCCCTACTAATCACCCCAGTACTCAGCCCACAATGGGCTGCCATTGTGTGCCGTGTGGGTCTGTCCACAGTGACCAAACAAGAAAGGCACAAACAGTCTCTCCAAACTGCCTCAGTAACTTATTAACTCACTTTTTGGCTGTATGTGTTGTCCTTCCGGCTGCTGAGTGTTCATTCCTGATGTTTGCTTGCCATGAAAAACAGACCTGCAGGAAACCCTGATGGGGGTGTGTGTGAGCATACATTACCTGTCAGCGGCGTAGCCCAAGCAGAGACAGCCAGTCAGGACGCCCAGGATGAAACACACCTCCTCCACTGGGACCAGCCAGTACTGACCACACACCAGATCCCACTGTGGAGGGAGAGAGGTCTGTCAGTTAATATCCAATCAAGTTAGCAACAAGCAGTTTCATTTTCTTTGTAGATGGTTGGTCTTCCATCATTTCCAACAAAATCTGCAAAGCTTGTGACTGTTTAGTAACTTGTAACATTTCCTAATGGGCGTGACAGTAGACAGCCTAGCCTCCACTGAACTGCAATAAGCCTTCTCTGCTTTCTTCACATGCATTGGGTAAAAGGCCAACTTTAAACAACATCCTGCAGAACTACACAAAATGTGGGACAGGGAGACAAGAAATAAAAATGGTGACATCTGGTCAGCCTGGGCAGAGGTGCAGAATCGCCATGTAAAATTAGTGAAATAAACTGTTAGAAACAATGATCCCATTATTGTCCATTTTGAACCCAACTCCGAAGCAATATATTTATACACCTCACAGGTTCAGGGGACTGGTTGAATGCATCAGTTGTCAAAGATTGCTTCACTGCTGATATTTTGGGGGCATTTAGCAACAAGACACCTTGTTAATTATACTTTGTCCACTTAGTGCTTTGTCGCTTTTACAGTTTCATTTGGTAAATAATTGGCGTATTCAGTAACACTGCTGAATGGCAGCACAAGACAGTACCTCCTTTTTTTCCTCCTGTCCAGTTGAGCTAAAGATGAATTAGGTTTGATTAATGGTTAGTACTGTACAACATGGCACCAGTGTGGAAATCTCCATTCCTGTGTCGGACAAATTTATAAGCTGAAAAGCAAAAAAGATTTTTGCTTGTATAAAAGTCTCTTTCAGTGTAGTTTAGAGAAATCAGCCTTTGGCTCCTTCAACTCTAACATCACTAAACACTTTCGTAATTATTTGATGGGCTCACTCACTAGTTTCAGGTCATTAGAGGGAAAAATGCTCAGCTCAGGGATTAATAATTAACCTCACTAACCAATGGATGACATCGAGGTGACTGCCTCCATCTTGTTTGTGATCTGTGTTTTTCTTTAACTCCCTGATCATTTAACAGCATGTTATCCCCACATTTGTTCATTTAGAGGCTGCATAGTGTCTGCCATCTACTGCAGTGTAAGTATAGAAATAAAGAACATCAGCCAAAGTAATTAAATCTAAATTGTTCACATCCCTCGGTAATAACCACCACACAGCAGTGGAGTTAAAAGTGGATACACCACCCTCAAAAGACAGCTCAGTAGCACAGTCTAATAAATGTATAAAGGGAGCCAGTACGCTTGACTTACTAATTAATAAATGTGTTATTTGACTAATCAAATTAACAAAGTCAGAGATTTTAGTTTACAAAAAAAAACAAAGTTTTTTCTCTGACATTAGTTCTGGTCCATTTATGCATTTATGCAAAAATGATATATACACTCCCTGGTGTAAACACAGCTGTCTTACAATAGGGATGAAAAGCCCATTAGACAAATACTAGAAACACAGGAAGATGTAACGACATTACACACATGCATGTGTGTGGTCACGATACATATAGTGGGTGTATTGCTATAATCACTCGTTAGCACCGCGACAATAAAACGGTACGAGGTTCACTGAGTGGATTAGAAAACAAATGCCCGTGTGACTGCATGAGTTAGCCACACAGAAAGTCAGCACATCTGTTAAAAAGGAAATAAAAAAATAAAGATCTCTGCTCTCAGATCCGAGTTTAATCACATTAAGCCGAGCCACTGATTTGCATTTACAGCTGAGTCCTGCTAACGTCGCTTCCTGTTGGCTGCTGAAAGCAAAATGGTTTTAATGATCTAGAGGGAGACTGAGCAGAGGGCCGTGATTTTTTTTGTTATTTAAGCGGCCTTACATAATTGGAACCCGTGCACAGAAACATTAAAGCCCGTCACATAACATCAGCTGTCCCGTTGCTGAGACACGCAGTCACAACAGTGAACACCGTGCAACCCGGAGCGCTCGTACGCGTGGAATGCTGTGGAAGACGAGGATGAGGCGAAAATGCACACAAACAAGTCCTGAAAGCTACCAGGCTGGTTTACACAGAGAGAGAGAGAGGACCAGAAAGCAGCAGGTTTGTGCCTCCAGTAATAAACAAAACCTGCAAGCATGTCCTCATAACCATCAACATGAACAACCGCTCTAACAAACTCGCAGCTCACACGTCACAAATTCATAGTTTTACATTAAACCAAAGACAAAGGATGTTAAATATCACTGTTTTATATTTCAACAGGCATGGCAGTTTGTGTGCATTAGTTTACAGATCTACAGCATAGAGGTGGTAAGTAAAGTTTGCCTGTATTAAAGTGATGGTCTTTATTGACCCGTGGAAGCGATGAGGCTGATCAGAGGCGGTCCTGCTTCCTGCTTGCCAGACTGCCAGCAAAGCAAAGCAGTTCTGGAGGAACGCTCAATCACCCTGCCAGCTAGCCTGATGAAATATGTTAGCCTGACTCTAAAAGCCCAGGGACAGAGAAGACTACAGGCAAACACTTCTGCTAAAGTCTTCCAGTGTCTTCAGCTTGCTGCAGTGGTATGGGGTGGGTTACAAGCAAGCTGCCCTTACACCATAAATTAGAGCTGGGTGTGGTTCCCCACATGTGGGCACAAAAAAAGAAACAGGCCAAATAGTGATCAGCCTGGTGAGAAAGGTTAGCTGCCATCAAGGACTGGGCTGACAGTCTTTGAAACAGAGGTCTGGGTGAAAACGCACATCAGCGTATGTCAGAACATCACACACAGAGTGCCTGATATCAACAAAAACAACCGAGACAGGTAGAAAACAGCAGTGGTGCCGATGACTGGCTTCATTTTTGTGAACAAAACGAGCGACATCAGTGAGAAACAAACCTCCACTAGCATAATGAGCCACAGTTCTTTTTAAAGGACAAATATTATCATATTCCACTGAAGATAATCTTTCAGCCTGCCTGCTGGCTGTGTACACACAGATTACATGAGACGCAAACTGCAGTGTAAAGACTGGAAGTTGTTCTCACAGCAGTGAAACAAATGATCAAGGCTACTCAGTTTTAACATCATAAACACTTAGAAAATGCACTCCTGTGCTTGTGCACGGCTTGTTCCGTCAACTTAACACTGGATTATAATGTTACAGCATACAATACGCTGTAATAGCCTTAGTTTCCAATCATTTTCTTCTCCTTCTGTGGCAGAGTTAATGTGATTGTAAGCAGGGTCTGTTCTCCTTTAGCGAGGTGTTGATCTCTGACATTCTAGGCATGGTTCTCTGAAGAAACATGTCTTACAACATGCCAATATGACGTGGGTTAACACACATTTCTGAATGAGTCACCGGATTGTCGAAACTCACTTTGCAACCATCATGTCAAGCAAATTGTAAAAACCAAAAACATCAAGGTGCTCTTCTCCTCATGGCCAAACTGGTCAAATGAAAGCGGAATAAGCACTGGGTGCTTAAAGATCCACAAAATGGGCTTTGATGTGTGAAATTAGCACCTTTGAGGTCTGACCTCTGACAATTCAGACAACACATCCCTGAAAGCTCTCTCTCTCTCTCTCTCTCTCTCTCCACCTTGATGGCATCGATTGAACTCACATTTGTCAAAGACTCCGTGTCTATTACCCATCTTGGCTCAACAATCCTCCACACGGCCAGAGCTGAATGAAAGTCTGATGATGCTGTGACATCATAGCAGTGGCCAAAACTCATCCCTAGCAGAGCTGCGAGGGCTTCGAAATGATACCAAACTACTCGGCTTTACCAGTGATTCAACCAGAGAAGGATAAAGACCCAGAGAGTGAAGGTGCTGTACTTGAACACGAAAGAATCGGTTAAGCAGTATTGCATAAGGAGCAAGAGCAGACTGGGATATGCTGTACACAGGTTATGGTTACAGTTATGACCAATCAACAAGCTCTGATTTCTTCACACACATGCATGAAGAAAACCTGCGGTGAGAATAAAGCAGATCTCTGAAGGGTCAAAGTTTCTGCTCCGGGCTCTACAACCTTCTGTTTGGCATTTTTTCAGAACTAAGCTGGTTCAAAGGGAGCGGTGCTAAAAGTGTTTGTTCTAGATAGAAGATAAACTGCACTGAGGCCAAGTATAAGATACGGAAGGCTTCTTTTTTAACATAAACCATGCAAAGCTACTTGAGGAGGCCCGGTAAAAAAAATCCTCCGAGCATAACCGATCCATTTAAGTGTGCAATGCTGTCAACATCATGCTTTGAAAAACGGTGAAGGTAAGAAAACAGAGGTGCCATTTAAAGTTAACAAGACGACGCATTTAAAAAAAAAAGTGATCCTTCAGAGGAGCTGGCAGGAGACTTTTTGTCCAAGTCGTTAGTATATGTGCAGCTGTATCATAGTTCTGCGGGGCATTGCAAAACAGTGAGTGTTCATGATCTGTAAGGCTATGGTGAAACAATATAGTATAAAAAAGTTTTTTTATGATTTTAAGGCTCTTAGGCTACACCTGAAAAGAAGTTCATCTTCCCTTCACCAAGCTAAAACAATCATCCAGGCCAAGACCATAATTAGAGAGCTTCAAAGGATCCCACAGTAAAGCTTTACCTCAGTGACGATGTTGTTCTTCAGCCCCTCTGTGACGTTGTAGTCCCATCCATTCTCGCAGTCCACCACAGCAGACTGGCTGCTATTAGTATACTGCTTACACTGGGACGGGCCCCCGCTGTCCCCGGGCCGTCGCCCTTTCTCCCAAGGTACCGAGGCGTTCAGCACTTCAGGCGATGGCAAGGGGCCTGGCAGGTGGCAGTGGTGGTGAGGGGGGAGGGTGATGAGAGGGTCCGAAGAGAGCAGGAAGGCCAGGAAGAGGTTGGGCAGGATGGAAAGCGCAATCAGCACTCTCTGCTTCTTCCGGCCCAGAGCCAGCACCATCACTTCACCGGTGGGGGGCAGCGAGGGCGGCGCGGGGATCGAGGAGGAGGATGGCGCTGGGGAAGAGGGCACAGGGGAGGATGGGAGGGATGGAGGGGGAGCTGGGCAAGGAGATGGGGAAACTATCGGTGGGGAGTCCGGGGATGTCATTGCCGCTGGAGTACTGAAGACAAAGGACCAGGAGGGAGGACGGTGAGCAAGCTGGTCCCCGGGCAGAAGAGTAGAGCTTCGGTAAAACTGTGTGAGCAGAAGGTTACTCGTCATTATTACAGATCAAGCATCAATATGGGACACAGATATGACGCTCTGACATGTCAACACCACACAGTCCACTTAGCTGCTTCAGTTTCAAAGCTAAGCCCATCTTAATAGAACAAACGCATCCACTGTTTATAGATAATAGATAGAGATAATGTTATCTGCCAGTGCTGCTGTGATATCGGAAGAGACTTCCTTTCCTGTGTTACAGATCCTCTCAGAGCTCTCTGCATCACGCAGCAGAGTAGCCACCACTTTGATATCATTAATATGTAATATTCACCCAATTTTTCAATATCCTGCCCTAAACATTAGCATCAGCTCAAGAAATCCAGCACTACTCAGGCTCTACCAGGAATTCTTCATCAATTCCTCTTTCAATTTCCAACAACACGAAAGAGATCCTACATTTCCCATGATGCAACTCGTAGCAGCTCACATCGCACCTCCAACTTTCTGTTTCTGTCTTTGAACACAGGCCCAATTCATGACAACCCCTGAAGGTATCACTGCATGCTAGTTTTGAAGTGATCACATTGTGTCTGAGTGAAACAGCAGCTCTGGTGGACTGCACGCTGCATAAGCTTTGCAAAGTTTTACGATGACAGGTCAGTGAGGCAGTGCATTTACTCCAGCCACTGCATTCGTATTTATGTGACATCGTCAAACAAAGCCTAAACGCTCCGTTTAACCTGATACAATCAGAGCTGTGTGTGTGTGTGTGTGTGTGTGTGTGTGTGTGTGTGTGTGTGTGTGTGTGTGTGTGTGTGTGTGTGTGTGTGTGTGTGTGTGTGTGT
>NW_005187551.1:82254-98330 GCF_000239375.1 Pundamilia nyererei | reverse complement strand
GGAAGTATAATATATATATTCATTACTATTATAATCCATAGCATAAGAAATGTCAACATAAGCCTCTAATTAGTGTGTAGAAACTGTCAGCTACTGGCTATAACACATTTCACAGGCTTTGTGATGCCAGTCACAGCCTGACATGTTGTTGTTTACCCTGAGCTAAATGGAAAAGCGGTGGGTGTTCTCAGGGACCCCACTAGCAGCCCTGAGTGCTCCCCCTCAGCAGCAGTCTCCTCTGCAGGTGCACATGGTGCCCCTCCGTGGGTCAACGTCATCGTGTTTTCCTCGCACAGGGCCAGGAAGTGTTGCTAAGAAAAAAAGGAATCCCACAGGGTTATATAAGAGCTTTCGCGCGAGGAGGGGAAAGGACACGGGGGGAGGGGGTGAACAAAGAGGGAGGGGGCTGGCTGGGCTGTACGCCGGACAGAAGAGCAACGAAGCAACGAGGGAGAGAACAGCAGCGTGATGTAGGGGCGTTAAAGCAGCTGGGCCGGGCGGACTGAGCAGACACCTGCCCCGGCACTCTGGACCAGCACACACAGCCAGTGTTACACACCCCTGTGCGGCCTCAAAACAAAGCGCACACTGTTACTCACCCTTTAAAGCGACGCTAACTGTGAGCCAAAAACCTGCCACCCGTCGTCTCTCTGAAACATCCCAAACATCGCGGGCTTAAGAGAGGAGGACAGCGGATGAGTTTCACCGCGTTCACACCGTCTCCTCCGCTCTGTCTGCCACACAAACAGACATGTCTGTCCCGGAGAAGTACCGCAAGGCTCGGATGAACACAATCGTTTGCCTTTGACACAGGCAAGGACACCGGACTCTCCGTTAGTCCCTAAACACAGCCAACGTCCCTCCGCCGCGTGAGCATATGATGATGCCGCCGGAGGAGGGGTTGATGCTCCGCTTGCTCTTTCACTCCCACCGTCGGTTGCTGTGTAACGGTGTTGTTTAGTCCAAGTTTATCCCTGCCGACATGACACAGAATAATTCAACAATAACGCACAACTGTGCCCGGCATCACCTTAAAGGGGCAGGCGTCGGCAGGAAGTGGAGCGAAGGACAAAGACCGGGTGGAAAACTGCGGAGAGCCGTGTCTGTTTAAAGGGCAGTAGCTCCGCCAGCGGCGAGTCTCACTTCGAGAAGAATCGGCAAACATCGCCAGAGCGACAACCCCCCTCCCTCCGCCCGCTCCATTCAATCAAAGATCGTGTACAAGGAATGAGGCGATGACTCAGCAACAGATTTAGCCACATTGGAGAAGGATTGGTTTTATTAACAAATGAATTATTTTATTTTCTTTTTTTAAGCAAAAGCATGAAATTATTAGAATCAGTAGTTGTTTTATACACTTCTGTTAGGAATTTTAATTTATTACAGGGTTAATTAATGAATCACTCGGATAAAAGTCTTACCGGGAGGAAACTTGTTGCTCAGTAAAAGTAGCATACAAAATCAGCAGCGGAGTGAGATATCTGTTTATGAGTGCTCTCTCTCTGTCTCCTGCAGAATGCCTGCATGGAGCTGCCTGCCGCATGGTGGAGCCATAAATCATAGAGAAGAGGCAGGTGTGAGACAGCGGCACGGCTACAGAGCTGCTTTCAGGTGAAAAAAAAAACGAGAGACAGTCCATCATAACTTATTTATGATATAATTTAAATGTGCACTCACTCTAATGGTTGATAGTCCAGAAGAAATCAGTGATCCACCATATTATCTTATCCTATTATCTTATCACAACAGATTTCATTAGTGCATCCACATGTTTCATCATGACTCCTGATAGTTTTAATCTGCAATAGAGGACAAAATATCCTTTGGCACACAGAGATAACAGCACTTTGTGCTGTGTCAGCCGGTAATGACTGAAAGGCTACACATGATGGCACCATCACGGTTTGTTCCTCTGGTGATGCAGCAGCAGCAGCAGCCCGCCATTAGTGCAAGAAGTGTGACTTCAGTAAATGTCACTTGATGCTACTGTAAATGTAAAGAAGTCTGTGGCGATGCTTTAAACAGCAGGGGTTCCGCTTTATTCCAAGTCACTTATTCATGCCATGCATTTGAGCTGCAAGTCCTCATTAGGTTGTGTTTGTTTTAACCAAAAATGGCGACAGCTTCCACTTTCCCTTGAAGTGTTGCATGTGAGCTTTTCAACAGTTAGAGGGCCTCTGTTGGAAGCTGTGAATGATATCAAATAAAAACAAATGGTATAAAGTAGAAAAATTAGCCTTCGCGTCATAAAAGCACCTTCTCTTATTGATTGTCTTAGTGAGACCAGTAAAACAATAGATCTCAGCCCTTAGAGTCTTTCTAAAGCTAAGAAACAGCATCTCTGACTGCAGCGCTTCGCAGCGAGCGGAAGTACTGCAACAAGTGGTGAAACACTCATCCTGGCCGTATTTGGACTACAGATCATACTGCTTTGTGTGTGCGTGCGTGTTGTTGATCTCTGGAGACAAAAGTCCAGCCAAGCCATCCAGAAAGCACACACACACCTTTGATCAGCAGCAGCTTTGAGATTGGAGCTACTTCAGTGGGGCTGTGCGGTTCGTATGGTCTGCAGCTGTTGAGTAACGCGATAGGGATTAGGTGAAATACGGTCTTTCTTCACTCTGTGGAGATGTTGCAGTCCTGGGACCACAGATTGCCCCACACAACGCTGTGGGACATTTCAACAGACATGGTCACACAAGAAATCTTCATATGCCTCTGAGGACGCAGCAGGCTTCATGAAGCCCCCATCACACTTTCACTGTCCTTTCTGATTAAAATCCAAATACATGAAGATAGTTCTACACATCCCCCCCCCCCTCCCAGGGGGCATATATTTACACAACTGCTCTTTTGAAATCGTTTTAGTGGGAAACAAGCAAAATCAGGGTACCAAAGTTGGGTTACTTGTATAATCTGTGTCCACGAGATACGATCTTAAAATGATGCCGATATAATTTTTCTGCTGCCCTTATGTGTCTAATAAAGCCTTCAAGTGCTGAACTGAGGTCAGCCTCTACGAGGAGGTTATTGACACATGTCCTATTGTGTAAAAATCTTTTCCCATACCACTTCATTCGGTCCCACTTATCAGTCGTGTTTTGCAAGTTTTGAATATGTGTAAAACATAAAAATACATCTGAATTTCTTCAGGGGGAAAAAGCAAATGGTTTGTTTTTACTATTGAAATGTTATACAGGACCATGAAAAAAATTAATACATTTTCTTAAGGGTCTGGCTCGTCACCCCACCCCCTCCTCCTCCTCCTCTCTGGCTCCTATCTCTGTGTCCCTTCACTACCATCACAGCCACAGGAAGGCCCTGGCAGCCCAAAACACTGATACTATCTCTGCGCTCCTCATCTCCGTCCTCCGCTGTGTTGAAATCTTTGCCCATCCCACAAAGGGAAACCGCTGGTGCACAACGGTCCATGGCAATGACGTCCGTTTCTGTGGGTAGACAACTTATGGTAAATAATGTGACAGGCGTACGCCGTGTCCCCGGGTGAAGGATGCCCCGGAGGACCAATGAGACGCATCATTTACACAACTCGGTGTTAGATAAGGCAGAAGAGGGTGAGGAGTGGCTCTGCAACTATTGCACAGAGTATCTGAGGAACCCCTCAACCTACAACCCGTGTGTGTGTGTGTGTGTGTGTGTGTGTATTAGGTTAACATGACACATAGAGGACAATGACTTCATATAGGCACAAGCAATCATTTATTTATTAAAAAAAAAACATTTGGCAGCACTGCAACTTTTCACTTTAACAGTGTATTACTCGCTACACATTTGAAAACATTTCAAGTAGTCACACATGTATTTACTGGTGATTGATGCTGTATTTTAGAAGAGAGAGGCTCTTTTCTCTGTTTCATCGAATCCTCTTCAAACCACAGGTTGTGCAACTCCGTTGGGCAACAACACTTACAATCAGCTCTGACGAAGACGGTAAAAGTCAGGTAGATGATTAGGCAATGTTTATTAAATCAAATCATATCCTGCAGGTCCAACGCACATAGCGGGACTTTCCCCCCCCCCGTTGTTTAAAGGGGTCCACGAGTTATACCCATATGTGAACAGGAACCACCATTTCCAATCTGGAGATAAACAAATGACCAGGTTGTGTCCTTCAGCACACTGTTTTACCTTTTATTATATCTACGCCTGCATTTTAGTTTAAACTCAAGTCCTCCATCACATGACTAAAATTCGCTATTGACTCTGTCTCTTTTTTTTCCTTTTTTTGCTGTGCCTCAAGTTCCTGCATTAGAAAATAAATAGCCTCTACATTCAGACCAAAGAGTAACAGTACCTAAAAACGCTGCTGTGCAGCATCATAGCTACTGAGGCTATTTATTAGCCAAACTTTTATTATTCCAATTGATTTCATTTTTCTACTGATCTAATTTCCAACAAAACATGCTGTTTTCCTACACTAAACTACACTCACTGACTTTGATTGTCCAATCACAGGAGGTGTATCAGTAGCCAGTGTATCTACATGTTCTATATTCAATAAAAATGGAGGATGGTATAATATTATTTCTGTGAAGGTTCTCAGTCATCCAGGTCATCGTAGTCAAAGGAGCTTGGAAAGAAAAGCGTCTGGACTTCTTTAAGTTGCTTGAAGACGTTTCTGAAGAAGCTTCTCGGATGAGAGGTGAAACGTCTTCAAGCAACTTAAAGAAGTCCAGACGCTTTTCTTTCCAAGCTCCTTTGACTATAATATTATTGTTGTTATTATTATCATTATTAGCCTTTACAACCCCATAAACTCTCATTTTAAAGCAAAGGTTTGGTAAGGTTTAGCTAACTAACGCTTAGCTTAGCTACCAAAAGTACAACAGGATGCACTTTAACAGTAGCATCAGGTTAGCAGGTTAGCATTAGTTACATACAGATCATAAAGCCCACCTCCTGCAGCAGTCATTATAATTCACTTCAGTTCATTTTATTTATATATCACAAAACGAGTTGTCTGAAGGCGTTAGTCTACTTCAGCAGATAATCTTGGGTGCTTGTCATGAGAAGCTACATTTAGTGCAGTGCTCCTTTTGTGTGACCCTGAATGTGTCAGAGTGTATCAAAGCTCTCAGCAGATTGGAAGTGTTCATTTTGCCATTTTGAATCTTTTACGCTCAACATGTGAGGTGCAGAAATGTAAAGTTTGGGGGTAAGAGAACAATTAAAAATGTGGACATCAGTGTACTAAATAGTAGCTACAACACTGCCAGTAAGCTATGGTTTCCTTTACAATATAAAACTACAGTTAACCACTTTTATACCCAGCATTACCTCCTCTAAGTGACTTTGTCATGATCACAAATGTTTGTTGGTGAAAATGCTCGAACAGGTGCGTCACTGTGACTCTCGCAGGCCTTACTGAGGCACACTGTGAAGCCTGTAATCAGACGTTAACATCAGGTACAAACGAGGCTTCGGGCTGTGCTCAGATGCTGGACTGCCCAGCTGCTCCCTCTTCGGCTGCCTGCAGGTGCCGCTGTGACAGGATGTGTTTCAGAGTGTCCAGCTCCTGTGTCAGCTGTGCTATCCTCATCTGCAGCTTCTGGTTTTCCTCCTGCAGCTGGCCGGCCCTCTGCTGGGTCATCACGATCCTTCTGCGGGCCTTGTCCCTGCTCTTCCTCACCGCGATGTTGTTTCTCTCACGCCTCAGGCGGTACTCTGCGCTATCCTTGCTGATGCTCCTCTTGGTCACCGGGGCCCGCAGAGTGGGCAGGAGGAAGGGGGAGAAGTCCTGGAGTGAGCAGCACACATGCGTTAAAGCCGTGGGAGAGTGGGGTGGGTGAGTGTGGTTTGTATGAAACACTTCGTGACCTGCTGTTAAATGCTTCTCTCACCTGCTGAGTACTGGCGTGGCTCTGGTGGTGGTTTGTGCTCACCGGGCTGGCGGCGCTGCCAAGGCAGGACGGCGGGTACGGCAGGTACGATAGTCCCATCATCTGCTCGGCCCCTCTGTCATCGCCACCCCCCCTTATCATCCCCTGAGACTGGCCGTACGAGATCATGTCCATCTGCGTCATCTGATTGGTGGAAGCAGCCGAGTTGGAAGCAACAGAATTGAGGGTCTGGCTGTGCACCTGACCTGGGAAGGAGCTCACCCACTCCTGGATGACCGAGGACACCCTGGAATCAGACATCTGTAGAAGAAGACAGAGGAAGATTCGGTTTACTTCCAACACTCGTTTAATACTTTAAGCATTAAAAAATACATATACTGCTTGAATGTTGCTGTCAATTAACTACAATATATAAAACAAACTTTCAGCAACACAAAACACTGACTTGCTTAATTACGCGGTCACACATTCTGTCCTGATGCTACACGTTGAACATGCTCGTTCGTTCAACCTTACACTGCCTGCTTGCTTTTTTTTTGAGTGATGTAAGACGGATAAAGAAGTTATTTAGGTGTGGCATCTTCAGAAAGAAGATTTCAGTGTTTCTTCCACCGCTGATGGTAAATGGGGATGTTTCTGCCACAGTACACACGTTCTTCTATTTTAAAGGTTACTACACTCAGATACACCCTAACACAAAATCAAACAGCATCATAATAAATTAAACTACAAATAAATCGTGGAAACACTCTGACAGCACTGCTGTGAGCCTTAGTTTGTAAGCTGCTATTGCCATCTTCTCTTTACCCTCCCTCTTCTCTTTTAAACGTACAGTCTTTGCATCATAGACTACAAACTATATTGAAAGAGTAAATTATTTCATGCCACTGTCGAGCTCTTCTTCCTCATGATTTCAAAGAAACGTCGAATCTCTTGCGCGCTTCGTCTTCCCTGACGCTTCGGTAAGGTTGCATTTCTCACCGATTTGCTCAAATTTCTCCACAAATTCACAAAGTTACAGTTTCACTTACCATGACCGATTGCTCCACAAACTCTCAGGATACTCTTTAGGTCCTCCTCAGGCTGTGTGGCTGACAGTGCTCTGAAAGACAGGAGATAGACAGGTGGCCCTCAATTATCACAATCACTTCCCCTCTCTCTCTCTCTCTCTCTCCCTGCCTCTCTCTCTCTCTCTCCCCCTCTGTCACACACACAAACACACACACACACTTAAATTAACAAAAAGAAACAAAGAAGTGTTCCCATTTCTTTTACATTTACACCATCTCCTCTGCACAGATACGTAAGTGATCCCATAAGGTTAAATTATTGTGTTACAGCAGCTGGATAAAGAATAAAATAAATACTAGTGCAAAGATTTCACACATATATACACATACATAGTACATAGTATGACTGTGATTGTGCAAGAGAGTAGTGCAAATTGGATTAAGAAATAATGTAAACACTCTAAATCTAAGAAACAGCTGAATGAAGCTGTAATGCAGAAGTTTGTGTGTGAATTCTTGTGCCCGACAGGTGAGTTCATCCGTCACAGAAACAAGAGTTATTGCAGAGTTTTATGGAGAACAGCAGGAATAATTTCCTGAAGCCTTCTTCACAGCAATAGACAAGCTTCTCTGAAGTAACTTCATCAAAACCATCAACATTTAAGGCTTTGAGGCTGGTGTTGTTTAACTCCTTCTTATAAGCCTGTTTTTGTTTTAAAGTGCTTTATAAATAAAGGCGATGATGATGATGATGATGATGATGATGATGATGATGATGATGATGATGATGATGATGATGATGATGATGATGAAGCCTTGATGCAGTTGCAGATCATATCTGATGGGTTTCCATCAGGAATTCTAGGTCACCATAACACGGACACAGCACACTGGACCTCAGCACAATGTCAAACCACTGGTCACAACACAATGAGAGCACAGAGAGTGGAACGTCACTGGGATTAAAGAAAATGTGTGGCACTTGTTTGAATAGATTCTGAATTGTTTATAAAGACGATGAGCCTTCTTTACACCTTAAAGTTACTCATGGTGGTTCTCAGGGTCCTGTGCTGGGCCCGGTGCTTTTCATGGTATACATACAACCCTTAGGCACTCCAACACTGCATACAGATGACACCCAGTTATATTTATCTCCACGGCCGGAGAGAAACCCAAATCACTAGCATCCAGTTAAAACCATGAAATCCTGGATGACTGCTGGATTGCTTTTATTCCATATTATGTTGTTCTAATGGCTCTCTGAAAAGCCTTCAGCGGATCTGAAATGCCACAGGGAGAGTATTAACTGGGACTAGAGCGATAGATCATACTGGTCCCCTATCTTTATTCAGTTCTGTGAAAATCCTCACATATGCTCGTAAAAACCAATCTCCATCATATCACGATTACCTAATCATATCCTATTTTCAGTCAGAGCATTTTATTTGAACTTAGCGGGCTTCCTTGTGATGCCATTTTGGAATCAGCTCTCGTGTGGGGTTGAGGAGACAGACACTTTCTCCACTTTTAAGATTAGATTCAATTTTCTGATTGTGATCAAACTTGTGATTGGGCTGAATCAGAGAACCCTGAACTATTGCTTGGTTATGCTTCCCCCAAGGATGCTCTGCAGACTCACAGGGCACAGCAAATCTAACAAGTTCAAATTTCAGCAGCTGTTTATGTACAGGCACCAAACTTTGCACCTTTACCCGATCTCCTCAAAACAAATACAATCAGGTGTGCTTTAAAAATGATTACATCAATTTGCCACTGCTGACGGGCCCTGTTGAACACCCAGGCCCGTTCAGTATGTAAAACACTACACGATGGATAGATGTAATATAGAAGTGATTTAAGCTACTGGTGTCCCATTCTTTTGCCTCACTCAGTAGTAACATCTGTAACCGTTTTAGAGCTATCACTGCTGTCCCGCTGCGGCTTCCGTAGGGTACAGTGGCGTTAAAATGGCTGCTCCTGTTGACAACGTGAGTGAAATTGAGTTACCTCCTTGTTATATATTAAGCCGTTATATCGTGTTTACATACAGAACATTATACTTTAGTATGTACAAATATACGAAAACGCTTCTCGGTGCTTTAAAGAGGACCACAGCGGTTTGTTAGCTAGTGGCTAGCCCGTCAGGCTAGCCACTAGCTAACAAACCTTTATGTCGAACAGTTGGTATTTCAGTACGGACACTGTTTACAAATTCGGATACTGTATCTCTTACATGTAATTTAACTGCTTTCTAGGATTTGATTGAAAGCGATTTGCCCAAAGCTGTAGAGCTGCTGAATAATCTCACTGAACAGGTAAGAACTTAAAAACAAAAAGAATAATCCCGTAATGTTTAGTTTAACTCAGAAATAATGTGTGTTTGTGGCCGTAATAAAGAGATAAATCTAAGTTTTGTTTTTAGGTGGCCTCGGTGACGGGTCTTGTCCGTGAGCTGCTGACTAAAGTCAAAGATGGGGCATTGGAAACGTCGAAGGTGCGTAACGACTATTTGAAATGCTAGTTCTCCTCAGGTCCAGTCTTTACGGTAATCTGACCAAAGTGCAGTTTGGTTTGAAAGGAGCAGGCAAGACTGATGCATCCTCTTTAATGAGGCTGTGTTAAATAAAAGTATTGACACACTTCCTGCAGGATTTCTCATTTCTCTAGATCAGGGAAAGAAGTGCAGTCTGTAGGCCTTTCTGACCATCTGTCCGCCTTCTCCTCCTGCAGGGTTTGTCTTTTTTGGACCTTCGGTACCACCTGCTGCTCTTCTATCTCCAGGACCTCACTCACCTGATCAGCATCAAGACGGAAGGAGGCAAAATAAAAGACAGTGATGCCTTAGACCGAGTGGTCACAATCAGAACGGTAAGAGGCTGTAAAAGTGACGCTGTTCGATTTCTCTGCAGTCAACATGTGTTATTTTAATCTTGATTTGTTGTTGTTGTTTATTTGAAGATCCTGGAGAAGATGCGACCTCTAGACCACAAACTGAAGTATCAGATTGATAAACTCGTGCGCACGGCTGTTACCGGCAGTTTAGGTAAGACCGAAGTGATCAGATTTTCAGAACTGTGCAGTCTAAGAAAGCTTTGACTGAAAGGATGCGTATCAGATTCAATGCACAGCAAGATTTGCATTTATCCACTTATGGTAGGCGTAACCGTGTCTGATGCTTTTGTTGATTTCAGCTGAAAATGACCCACTGCAGCTGCGTCCCAATCCAGAGAATCTCGTCAGCAAAGTAAGACCAGAGTAACACGACGGCTCCGGTTCCTTCTTTTACTGTCACATTATCAAACTGTAAACACATGCATCCAAACATCAGCTTCCTGTTTTAGTAGGAAAGATAAATGCTTGTTTGTTTTTTTGCAGCTCAGTGAATCTGAGTCTGAAGACGAAACAGAGAACGAGGCAGCTTCAGAAAAGAAAGCAGCCCACTCTAGTGGCAAGAAATATATACCACCAAAGATTGCCCCAGTGCATTATGGTAATGTTACCGGTCTGCTTTATAAAGTACTTCAATACTGCTTTGGGGTTTTTTGTTAGGTTTTTTTTTGTTGTTGTTGGGGTTTTTTGGGTGGGGGGTGGGATTGTTATAGCAAGCTTATAAAAAAAATTTTCTTTCTCCTGCTTGTTTGTTAACCAAAAAATAAACCCGTTACATCCAGATGGTGACATGACAGAGGCAGACAAGAAGAAGGCCAAGCTGGAGCGTCATCGACAAGCAGCACTCCGGAGTTCTGTGATCCAGGAGCTGAGGCAGCAGTACAGCGACGCCCCAGAGGAGATCAGAGACAAACGGGACTTCCAGAGCGAGCGGGAGAGCCGCGAGGAGCTCCACAGGTTCCTGCTCATTTACTTTACACACAGATGGCTGTTAGGTGGTCATAATGTCTGCTACTTGATTTAGATGGGAAGTGTTGTGAGATAAACTTCTAATTGAATTCAGTTTTATTTATACAGCAGAATATCCCACCAGTCACTTCAGGGTACTTCATATTGTGATTTAAAGACCCTACAATAATCCAGAAAAAAACCCGGTAGTCAGAGAAGGCCTTGTGAACAAGCATTTGGCAACAGTGGGAAGGAAAAAATCCCTTAAAAAGGAAGAACTCTCCAGAAGAACCAGGCTCAGAGTGAAGGGAGAAAGACAAGTCAAAATACATTAGAGGTTAATAACAACTAATAATTAAATACATAGAGGTGGATAATCACATAAAATCTAGACTGGGAGCTGGTTTCACAGAAAAGGGGCCTGAAAGCTGAATGCTCTGCCTCCCATTATACTTTTAAGTGTCCTGGGAAGTGCAAGTAAACCAGCAGTCTCAGAGTAAAGAGCTCTACTGGGGTGATACGGTGCTGAGGGGTCTTTCAGCAAGACCTTGCAGCATCATCTTTCTTTTTTCTTTGCTTGGTGGTTTGTGTAAATGATATGTGTTTACCTCAACACAGGAAGAACTACGAGGAGTCGATGATGGTGCGTCTCAATGTGCCGAAGCATCAGAGGAACACCAAGAAGAGGGGCATGATGGCCATGTCCAATCAGCTGAGCAGTATAACACACTTTGGTGACATCACAGCTCTGACCGGTGGTGAGGCGATGCAGGTGTGTTTGCGTTATTGTATTTTGATTTTGAGCTTCTGCCTTGTTTATTGGTTAATCTCTAAACCGAACTGAGACTTCATCATTTATACTGACTGGGATTAAACCTGAGCTGCTACCAGCACACAATCGGACAAAAGGCTCCAGTTGGATATTTTCAAGAGGTTTGGAATGTTTACCTTAAAATGCTGAGTGCTGTGGTGACTCAGTTGTCTGGTGCAGTACTGCTGGCAACAGCTACACTTCGTGCCTACATAGGTTTGGCATGCTGTGGCTCTGTTCTGTTTCCTGTCTTAATTAACTGTCTGCTGTCATAAAAAGCACTAATAAGTCAGAGTAATGGCCGCTCAGCCTCTTGCCGATAGTCTTCTCTCCTGCCTGCAGATGTGGAAAAACCCCTGTGTGTATTTAGGAAGTCTTGGAAAATCGATGTGCTATGTTTAGATTTTGTCCTGGGCACCATGAGTAGCTACAAAGTGTTGCTAACAGGCCCATCTTTGTACAGTATGAATGGTAGCTTTGTGGCTCAGTTTTATTTAGATTACAGTCTTAATGTGGTTTTGATGCATTTTCTGTGTACGTGCAGGATGGGGCTAACCCACGACCCAAGAAAAAGAAGAAAATCATGAAGAAGAAAACCAAAAGAAAAGGTAAGGACTTTGAAATACCACGAGACCAAATTAACCTGTGAACTAGTATTATTAAAAATTTCTCTTTATTCAAATAAAATGCAGCAGTCCTTTTTTTTCTCCTCAGCTTTCAAGAAACGCAACTAGACCTGAGGACAGCATGTCAGAGGATGTTACCAGCAGCTAATTGTTATAAAGTCTCTGTAAACATTGTAATAAAGAAACCATTCCTCATGACCTGTATCCTACAGTGAATGCATTGTAAGACCTTTTTTCCTCATGTCAGCAGTAGAGGGCAGTCATGTTGCCCACTCAAAATAAACTGGCCCTTGTAATGTTAATTGGAACAAAAATATGACGTTATTCTTGTGCCACTATTCTGAGCGCACGTAAAAAAAAAAAATTGCAGTTGCGACTGTTGCATTTTGAGGAGAAATTTATTTTGAGCGAAGAAAAGCTAAATTTGAGTGAACAAACGTCATTGCTGCGTGCAAAACATGTATTTCAGTGTTTGCTATTATCCACACACACACTAGCAGCCCCTCTCGCTCAGTTTTTGCATTTGCGCTCGCTCGCAATGTGTTGCTTGCGCTCTCAACATTTCTGCCCGTGCGCGCTCAACCCTTTCTGTACACAGTTATATTTGTGCCACAAAACCAGTCACAGACTTGGATGCAAAAAAAACCTGTTTGGCTGTTTTGGTCTCCAATCAGCTCGACATGACGAAATGCAATATCCCAGAATCCATTTCGTCCAAAACTCAAACGAGGCAGTGGCGCAGGAGCACAGAGTGGCAGAGTTTGAAATATTACTCTTTCTGGGTCACAAAATAAACGTAAGATATTTTCATGCGAGAATGGTGCTGTGTAAACTTTAAATATCTGCTCGATTCATCAAGACATCACATATTTGCACAAGTGCTCTAAACGTTTTCAAAATAAATTTCTCCTCAAAATGCAATACTTGCAACTGCAAATTTTTTTATTTTTTTTTTTAACGTGCGCTCAGAATAGTGGCACAAAAATAACACCATACAAAAACAGTGGAACTTTTTGTAGTAAACCCCTACTGAGGGACCTGTGATGACATGGGGGAAGTAGTATGCAGTCAACTTGGGTCTAACAGAAAGCCCAGTCAGCCTGGACAAAGCTGCACAACTGCTGGACATTATATATACAGTATATTATACACCCAAGTAACGTCACGCCTCATAACCTCAAGAGCTGTTGGTATTTTAATGACTGACTAGAATGAAATGATTCATTCTGAAAATAAAGCCACACCTCCCATTACTTCCTGGAAGTACCACCTAAATGATGCATGCTGAATACTGTTAATTACATTTAAATACCTTGAATTGGTGTAAAATTCAAATAAACGCACACATGCACACTTACTTTTTACACAATTTTTTTATTTTTTTTTTCTAATTACAGACTCATGGGTTAAAAATAAAAATAAAAAAGAAGCAAAACATTTGTTCAAACCCCCTTCCCCTTTTCAAAAAGAAAAGGAAAAAAAAAAAAAAGTCTCCACACAAACCCCACCCCTGACTTCCCCCATTCTAAAATAACAACTCCAGCCCACTCCTTTCATTTAATTAATAATCGATGCTGTTAGCTCGTCGGCCTTCCTCAGACAAGCCGTGACTGCACTGCGCGTAGTCAGAGAAAGGGGGCGCCCCAAAAAACACCCTCGTCTCTGGTCCTGCCTTCCTCGCTCTCAAGCAAACCTGCCTGCCACTCAGCTATGTTGGCTTCAGCTCTCTGTATATAAATCATGTGTTGGGTTGGCTGCCTGTTAAGTGCCATCTGTACTGTGGTGCATGTTGAACAGGTGTGTGTGTGTGTGTGTGTGTGTGTGTGAGTGTGAGTGTGTGAGAGACATTTGAAGTGTGAAAAGGACTAAAAGCGTCATCAGCGTTTGCTGTTGTAGTAAATGCCCCCCGCGGCGGGCCTGTGGTCGCCCTGTCCCCCTCCCCCGCCCCCCCACACTGACAGGATGGGGTGAGTGTGCATAGCGGGAGCAGAGAGAGAGAGAGATGCTGCAGAGACAGTGGGAGGGGCCGGCGCCACCTGGGGAGGGGTTGTCAGCCTCCACTGGTCCTGAAACCTGAAACGACAAGAAGTGGTCTAATATACAGAGAGAGGAGGGGGGAGGGGACAAGGTGCACAAAGGGAAGGAGGGGAAGAACAAAGGGGCGGGAGGGATTGCACGAAAATAAAGAGTAAAAACAGTAGATGCCTGTCAAAAGAATTTACAAAAAACAACAAAAAAAAGGAAAGAAAAAAAGAAAGAGCTGTAGCCATGCCTGAGTTGAAGGTGACAAGGATGGACGAGCGGCAAGGATGTGGCAGCACAACCAATAACCCCCCACAAAAAAAAACACCCCAAAACAAAAAGAAATACAACTCCACTGAACACTGAAGGTCCATCACTGTCCACAGATCAAGCTGACAGCACACAACATAATCCATGTTGTGATGAAAGGAAGAGAGGTTGGAGGGGAGGAAACGTTAGAAAAAAAAAAAATCAAGGGTGGGGGGAGGAGGGTTAAGAGGGGGCAGAGAATGGGAGACACACAAGGGGTCGGAGAGGGTGCGAGCAGGTAATGACAAACTCCAAACCACAAACGTAACACAAATATTTGATAGCTAATGTAAGTTTCACATATCTATGTTACATTAAAAAAAAAGAAAAAAAAGAGAACAATGTGTATTCTTGTGTATGTTTTTTTTTCCTCTCTTCCCCCCCCTGCTGTGGAGGCGGTGGTGAGTGGGTGGGCTGTGTTGATGATGGTGTGAAAGCAGGAGGTCACAGCCAGACCAAAGGAGACACATCTGCAGCCTGAGATTGAGATACCATCATCCCCCCCCAGATACCTCATCCCCACCTTTCCTCCCTCTTCCAAAAACAAAAAACAAAACAAACAAACACTGCCATAGTAATCCTCCCCTCCCTCCCCCAAGAGGCCAATGTATACCTTACCAGGGGTGACCGCATCAACCTCTGCACAAGCACGCTCACACACAATCTCACACTGCGGCCAGCCAGTCTCTCTGTCCAGGAGAAGTGTGTTTTTTTTTTTGTTTTTTTTTCCTTTTTTGTCTTTTTTTCTCTCTTCTGGGGTTCTCTTCTTTTATTGTTGGGGAAAGGGAAAGGACTTTTTCATTGTGTGTGTTTGTATTCTTTTAATATGGGAACAGAAATAGGGGGAGAGGTTTGATAGTAAGGAAGTATTTGGGATGGGGGGGGAGGGTGTTTAGTAAGGGGAATACCACGATGTTGTTCGCCCTCGGCCCCTGGAAAAGAGAGAGAAAAAGAGGGTGAGTTTTTTCTGTTTGGCTTAAGAAGACGGACACCAATTTCCTGGTGCGATGTAGTAAATAAATATGTGCATGTGTGCGACTGTGGGCAGAGGAAGGGTCTGAATTTCAGTCCTGGAAGTAAAGTGAACGGGGAATGAATATATTGACCTACGTCAAAAATAAAAGAAAATAAAGAAAAACAGTGTGTTTAGGACAGTGTTCACAAATCACTAAATAGACATCTTTAAAAAAAAAAAAATGTGCCTTTGATCTTAGAAACAAATCAGTGTGGAAGAATAGTGGTGAAAGAAGCTGAAAGCAGCTTTGTCAAGAGAGGAAAAGTGTTTAATTTCCAGATAAAATGATTAGTGTGTGGGTGTGAGGGGACAGCAAAGGCACTCTCTCGCCCTCTTTCTCTCTCTCTGTGTGTCTCTCTGTACGAGAGCCGCCTCTGGGGTCACTGTGGGGAAAGACCTTGAGGACAAACAGCACCACACATATACCCCCAGCAACACAGTGCACACAAACATTCACAGTTAAAAAGCGACATAAACTGCACTATTATTCTGCACGCATCACCACCCGATACACAGCCAGGCGGCAGTGAGCCACACACACACACACACACACACACACACACACACACACACACACACACACAC
>NW_005187551.1:79607-82234 GCF_000239375.1 Pundamilia nyererei | reverse complement strand
CACACACACACACACACACACACACACACACACACACACACACACACACACTGGGACTCAAAAGTCCAGCGGTTGATGGGCTAAATGCTGAAGTCAGGCTGCAGTAATGAACCTTCGTTTCTGGGAGTGAACGCTGGAAGGCTGAAACTGAGCTGGAAGGTGTGTGCCATGTCTGAGGAGGAGGTGGTTAAGGAGGAGGAGAGGGGGAGGTGGGGGGTCATGTACATGCAAGGACATCCACAACAAAAGGCACAAACAACAGGTTCTTCCACATCATCTACTCAGTACGTGCGTCTTCTGGCTCACATCAAGATCTTGGCTTTTCACCACAGCAGCTTGGGAAGATGAGGATGATGTTAATGGAGGCAATATCAGAGAAAAGACTTTGTGCAGCCAGAGGTCAATTAAGTGCATGTTAGCATGATTGATCATCTTTGTGCTCTGGCTTTCTGTCGGGGTTTCAGGTGCAGATTAGGAACAGAACACAAAGCGGGGCTTTGATAAAATCTCTGCTTCTTCTAAAACAAAGCCAATCGAAACACGCGTGACTTACAGACGTCACACGGGCTGTGAAATCTTCCCAAGCTTACAACAGGTCAATGCAAAGACTTTTAGCTACGCGTTTGTTCACCATGGACCTTTCCCACAGCAATACAAGGCACCAGTGAAACTTGGTAGGATGACTATGAACTGCAGGCTAGTGATGAATTCACAATGTAGCAAACGCACAGCTCTTCAGCTCGCCTCTGCTATCGAGGCCAATTCAGCTGCTCTGTGGCTGATTGTTACACGTGAACCAAGGCTGTAAGATAATAAGATGATACACTGTAGTATTACCAGTAATACCCAAGAGGGGGGTTTCTATCACTCTGAGTCTATTAATTACATCAAATCACAGATGGAAACCACAGAAATATTTATACATAGTTAATGTGAGTCAAAATGAGCAGCATATTTAAAACCTCAGATAACGTGACTGGAACGACTGGAGGCCCAAGCTCACTTAAAGCTTTTAAAGTCAAATAACGTTTACAGGCTCCTTTCACTTTTTTCAGCTTGCAAACACTTTATTATGAGTGCTTTCAACTTCAGGAGACTTCATCTAACATACAATCCTCTCAGTTTCTGCCCAAGTCTTTGTGTGCCTTGTCGTGCAACGCAGGCCAAATCCCAGTGAGTAAACTATCAGGGTTAGGGTTTCTTGGTATGTGTGGGAGTGGCTCGAGTGAGTACACAGACTGATTAGAGAGATTCTGACCTTGAGGTTCAGACACTTTCTCACACACAGGAACAAATCGAGATGGAATCCTTTCCTGCGGTTATTTAAAAGCAGCCTTGCTGAAATGGGGAATCATTTCACAAATATCCCAGTTAAGTCCAAGGGCAAAAATGAAACAATAGAAAAATCACATGATAAAATAGGCTAAATAGGGCCTGTCAGAAGAACTTGGCAAATGGATTCATTGTTACAGCAGCTTTCTACTGGAACATGTTGTTTGTTAAACATCTAGTATTAAGAAAGAGCCTGGGCCCTCAAGGTTCCAGATGATTTGCAGAGGCAATCAAATCAGAATCTCTCAGTCTTAAATCTGAGTGGATGTGAAGAAGTTGGCATGCTGATCAGCGCGTTTGGCACCACACCTCCTTTCTCAGTCTCAACAGAAAAGAAAAAAAAAATACAAGATGGCTCCACAGACTGAGCTCTACTCTACTCCGAGAAGCTTCTTCAGTTCAGTTCAGAACTGAAGAAGCTTCTTGGATGAGTTGAAATGTCTTCAAGCAACTCAAAGAAGTCCAGACGCTTCTCTTTCCAAGCTCCTTAGACAACACTCAGAATGAACTCTTACTTTTGCAACACTAGATCTTAAAGACTTTCGCCCCAGGTGGAAAATGGTAACTACAAAATGCTGCAAACTTGCACTGTGACCAAGTCTGCAGAGACTACCTCCATGTGCAGCACAAGATGCACAACAACCCACTGACAGGACCCCAAAGCAGAACTCTGAAGTGGAGCTCATCAAAATCATGATGTTGTGTGCAACTGTGAAAATACTGCATGTAGAGAGCCACCAGAATCCCAGTGCACAACACACTGATCAACACCAGGCTTTTTCTCTCATTCTTTACAGAGCCACATAACAGTAAACGGACTTTGCTGGATTTTCCAGACAACACAATCATCAGTGTGTTCACTACACCACTGCTGATAAATGCTGTGTTTAAGTAAACCAGTGCTACAGGTGAGCGAACCAACCATCACAAAGCCCAAACATCAATTATTAAAAATGGTTTGCATGCTGCTGCACAATTAGTGGCCCAAAGAAGTTAAAAACCTCACCAGTGCAAGTAATGCAGCTTTGCACCAGTAACTTTCCACTACAGTCAAGTTTGCAGAAACTTCATTGGCAGCGGCCCAAACAGATCCAATTTATGCAGAGTGCATGTGCAGCCTGGGAGGAAGAAGGTGGTGTGCAGCGAGTCCGTAAGCCTGTCTTGAAATGGTCGTAATGTGATGCAGCATGCAATGAATCCCACAACCAGTTAGCCCTGCTACATGTTGTGTTTTTGCCTTTATTATTACAGAATACATCAATGTGTGACCGTCATTCATTTATTCTATGAATGTA
>NW_005187551.1:68208-79577 GCF_000239375.1 Pundamilia nyererei | reverse complement strand
GGGGGGTATAGCAACTGATATACAAGTAATAATATCATGATGAGTGTTTCTAATTCTATGCCACAGCTCGCACGGTTTTTACTTCTGTATCAGATAGGGGTGGGCAATCTGATCAAACTTTGTTACTGCATTGCACGGACTTAATCCCACATGATCGATCACATGACTAGCTGTTCATATGGTTGCCAGGATACACAGCGTATATGTACAATGCAGTTGTCAGCTCTGGTACTGAGAAAAGCTGTAATCGTGAGGGGAAACGATAGTTAATGATGTCATCTTCACTAAATTAGATTTGTACATGATAATCTTTTCAAATTGGCCACCTCTGTGTACAAGGGGCTTTTTGCCCTTTCTGTACTTACCTTCGCTATACTAATCAATTTTAATCTTAAAGACTTAAACACTGGACAAGCACATGCTCAGATTAAGAGGGACGTGACAAATGTCACCCACCAGCCCTCTGTCCAGTCAATCATTATTTTCTGATTTGCAAACTGAAAATCTGCCCCAAATTAATTAGGCAAGTTGTCTATTTACTTTATTAAAATCCCTGTCCTCTGCCAGACTACCGGTGCCTTCTCTAACGGGGCCTCCTCAGGAACTCTAAATTCCAAACATTACAAGAAGCTGTAATCCATCTTTAACAGTAGTGTCAACTCTGGCTCATCATGACTGTCTGCCTTGCTTTTCCTGTGCTCCCTTTCAGTGCAAACAGTGAGTGGGATGCATGCAGATGATGTGCTCTCCCCTGGTGTCAGACATGACGATGTCTCTGTGTCAGCTCACCTGAAGGCCCGTCCTCTGCCTCTAGGTGGTGTGTAGCCACTGTAGTAGCGTGCACGCAAGGAGAAATTTCCTCCCCGTGATCGGAACCGAGCCCGTGGAAAGCCACGGTCTGTGGTGCTGATGCCTGGTCTGTTTGTTCTCTTAGCGCCCACCTAAAGAAAAAGGGGACCTTGAATAAACCACAACATCCAAACAGTCTTCTGTGCTTTCACACTGAAAGAAATTTGTTTCCTCTTAATTCGTAGTAAAAACTCAACAACCTTGCCTTTTAGCTTCAATTTTGTGTTTTTGTATTTTTAAAATCAGTGCTTCTAATCATCTGCCACAGGAAGAAAAACAGAGAACCTTCTAGTTTAGACTGGCCAGTCTCAATATTGGGGAAACTCTGACCAGAAAAGAGCCAATAAATTGAAGGTCAGACACTAAAGCCACATTTCTACAAAACAAAAAAAACAAACACATTAAAATCTTCTTGTAGACATGCAACCAATCAGGACAATCCTATCCATGACAGGCAGAATGGCCAGTGACTATTATGACCACATCAGCTAAATGTAGTCAACCGTACTCCTGTTACTGCACTGGTGAGGTAGCTGCTAATGTTGCTCCCATTAAGTTCATGCTGCAACTGCGAAGTGTTTTGAGATGGACGATCATCATGTTTCTGTGAGAAAGTCTCAGGTTTAAACTGACACTTCTCAGATCCACACACTGTAAAAAAACCACTACCACCTCATTCAAGGAGCTGAGATATTTAACCTCAAAAATATCTCACCTTTATCTGCCTTCCTCTGAAAAGTGACTCATCCAAAGCCATGGCTGTCCTAACAGACTCTTTGTCTGCAAACTCAATATAGGCAAACCTGCAGGGGGGGAAATAAAATCAATCACTTGGCTACAGTAAAACTAATCTATAAACAAAGAAAGCACTACAAAAAAAAAACTTTTGTAATTACTAAAGAAAAACATATTTTTCCAAGGATAAAACTGATTAATCAACTTTCCAGCTCTAGAGAAGCTTTTAAAATGTGCTCATACTCATAATTGTACTGTGCTCATAATTGACTGATCCAGCTACCAATATGCAATAATATCATTTCACTGTAGAATTTCTGATCATTACCCCTTGGGATGCCCTGTGTATTTGTCACATAGGATGGTGACTCTGTTTACTGAACCGCAGCCATGAAAGTGAGCTTCGAGCTCTTCTGCTGTAGCACCGTAGTCCACCTGCAGACAGAAAAATATATTTAAAAAAGTGTTAGCATCAAGACAGCTGCGTCACCAGCGCTGTATTATACATTAAAAACACAACAACAACAAAAATATTAAAGCACAAAAGTAAAAACTAACTCTGAATGTATTTACAATGTGACACAAAACCAGGTCAAAAGTAAAAAGCTGCCTTAAAATTGTCTGAGATACCAGTGAGGCAGACGCCCAAAGGATTCCCACAAACCACCAGACTTGGGCTACGTTCACACTGCAGGTCTCAATGCTCAGTTCCGATTTTTTGATCAAATCAGATTTTTTTTGTCTGCTTGTTCACACTACAAATAAAATGTGACAGCAAAGGCGCTTTAGTGTGAACGCTCAAAGCGGCCCGCATGTGCAAAAGAAGACTTCACACACAACGCGCTCTGTTTAGACCCAGACCAAAGTTGCAGATTTCTGTCAGAATCTGCAGATTATACAGTACAAATAAAATGTTCATGTTTCTCCAACGTTGTCTTCCCAACAGTTTCACTAACATCTACACTGGATGGCCAGGAAGCATTCACAATGTCTTCTCCAGCACTGATAATTGGCATCTGTTTTATGTCAGTGATGTAAAAGACTGATTTAATGCGACGTGACCATTCAAAAAGCAGTCGCTTTCTAAAACATCAGATATGTATCGGATTCAGGACCACATACGAAAGTGACCCAGATCAGATTTGTGCTGTTCACACGGTCATACCATGATCGGATAGGGGTCAAAAAAAGTCGGATTTGATGCGCTTTCGCCTGCAGTGTGAATGTAGCCTTATTGTCCGAGATTGGAAACAGAAGGTGTTCCCTAAACCCTGAAGAAGAAGTAGCAGCTCTGTCCCAGAATTCATAGCGCAGCCCAGCTCAGTTTCCAACAATCGCAGCAGCCAGTTAGTTTTAATATTACTCTTATTATTCTTTCTGGGTCACAAAATAAACATTTAACATATGTTCAGGCGAGAATGTAGCTGTGTAAACTTCAAATATCTGCTCGGTTTATCAAGACACCACATATTTTCAAAGGCGCTCCGACGTTTTCGGAGACGTCTGTTACCCACTAGCTCGATAGCTAGCCGGGGGCAGGGCTCACTAGAGCCCGTAAGAACACCGGACACCCGACAAACAGTTTTCAAACCCACCGCGGTCTTTCGCTACTCGGGTTAAACATGATATATAAGTCGCTTAGATAACTTAAAAATGTTATTGTTTGGCTTTTTTTTGTATTTTATTTGTTCCTGAGTAAATCGGTTTGGCTGAGATTAAAGTTATAGTTTTTACACAGCTGAATAAACGTCAAGCAGACAGCTGATTATCAGAAGTGTGAGATGCTGGAGAATTTACTCCGGTGTCCTGTTATATTTTAGATAGCAAGGAGTTTATTAAACTTCACCGAAACAATCTGCAAATTTCATTAAAATGTAATAAACTATCATCTTGTCTTTATTTTTAGTTAGCACATACCTGAAACACTTAAAGCTGTAAGCTAACGATAGTTATATAAGAGCAGATGCTGCTGGTGCGATAAGCTGTACATCCAATGGATGCATGATCTGATTAGTCGACTAATCGCAAAAATAATCGGTGACTAGTCGACTATCAAAATAATCGTTTGTGGCAGCCCTAGTTTAAAGACTCTTCAGAGTATCACGAATGCTTAAATACTTAGTAAGAGTCCAAAGTGATAACACCTTGAATAAAGTTTGTACTGGTTGCAGGATTGATCAAAGGCACAAAGTGATTTCTATGCACAGACTCTAAAAAATAAAATAAAATAGGAAACCCACGGGAGCATGATTTTAATAGGGCCAGTACTTATGATTCAGTGTCACAACTGGTTTTCCCCCCGTCATATTATTTCCATAATGTTATGTCAGACACGACAACAAGAATCAAGACACAATGTGGCCAAAATAGAATCTGCATGACACAAAGAGTTACTCACATTTCCGACATAAATAGATCTGCCATCTGCCTCCATCTTTTCCTCGATGGACATGATGACAGGGCCAACTGCACAGAGAGAGTACAGAATAAATCTACATAGGAAACAACATTGAAATGAAACACATATTAGGACAAATTACTGCTTTTAACTCCAAATGTGAGATGTAGCGCACCTACAATCGAAAAGTCCATGAAAAGATGAGATCAAATGGATGGTATAAAGTAGAGCTCGGCGATATGACCCAAAATTCATATCTCGACATTTTTTTTTAGCTGGGTGGCGATATAAGATATATATCTCGATATTTTTTTAAAGCCATAAGTTAAGAACAAAAAGAGAGTTCTTAGTCACACTGTGTCCCAGATGTCACACAGGCATTTTTATTTACATACAGCATAGATTTACATGAAGAAATTACTCAAAAATAAATTATCAGCATTTATTAAATAATAATGCTCCATAAATAAAAGAAAACAATGTTGTTTTTGTGCATAACAAAAAGCTCACAATTGTGCAGTCAAAATGTAAACTAATAGACGCTGAGCATAATAACAAAGACAGATTTCACAGCTGCTCTGTTCCCAACTTCTACTGCGTGACTGACAGCCTTGAGTTTGAAATCCACTTCGTAACCATGTCTCTTATGGTCCTTATACACATAATATTATGTCGAACCACAGTACGTATCACTCCGCGAGGCTCCAGACTACGGTAGCCGTAATGCTCCGCCAATTCATCAAGCGGTGCAGCTCCGTAGCTTACCAAAGTCGTAAAACATTTTTTGACAGATTGCTGAGCGCTGTGTACCACCTAAAATCGGTTCGCGGTCAGTAAGCACAACCAGAATTCATACATAAGGCGCGCTGTCAACTTTTGAGAAAATGAAAGGATTTTAGTCCGTGCAGCCCCTGTGGGCTGCATGTCGTTAGCGTGGTTAGCTCGTTAGCGCGGTTAGCCCGCTAACACGTTGACGCCGTCCACCCCCACAACTCGCTAACGGAGATTTGCCGTGTCCATCTGCTTGCTGCCTGCAAGTGAAGCTATGGGGAGGAGGAGTTGTATTCAGTGAAGGAGAGGCGAGGCCGAGTAACGTTGCGTAGAGACAAAAGTGGACGAAAGAGAGGCAAACTTGTGGCTCCACAAGTATAATTATAACGTAACATAGACTATATCGATATAAACGATATTGTCACATCTTATATCTCGTATGAAAATATATCGATATTTTTTAAAAACTCGATATATCGCCCAGCCCTAGTATAAAGGCAAAAATGGAGTTGACAATTGATTCACGAGTTTTGTCATTACACAAGAATGACAAAATCATAGTTTCTTCTTCACATGGGGCAATTAAGCAACATAAATATACTGACACAGACACGCATTCAGATTCGTGTATTATATAAAGTTCTGATGGATGTAAACTATTATCATTTATTTAGATTTAACCTTATAAAATTGGACATAAGAGCATTGCAAACTGGGACTGAACATAAGTTTTTTTGTTTGCATTTTAAAAAAAAAAATCATCTCTGAGGGTTAAAAACATGGAATTGAATATTAAAATAATGTACTTTAACCAAGCATTAAAGTGAACCCATATTTTAATGCACATCCTAAACTGGTATGGGGTTACTGCTTGAAAATGAGTGTAGCATTTACATTTACTAAGTGAGATTATTTCTAAGCGAGCACACAACAGACAATAAGACAAATGATTATGGGGCTTTCCCCTCACTGGATAATGTGACAGCAGAACGAGACGAGAAGGCAAATGTGGACAGATGGGGGGAAAATGAAGGCGTCTGCCTTGGAAGGGGAAAAAAAGAAGACGCACCTGGTGGGGGGCTCAGATTCATCTGTTTCTCCACCTCGTTCTGTAGCTCCTTCAGCTTCTCTGCCTCTTCCTCCATCTCTCTCACTCGGGCTTTGATTGCCTCCAGCTCCTGCAGCACAGACACAGATTCCATCAGAGCCGTCAGTCCATCATGTGCACAGCTCAACACAATATCACAATGCCAGTTACTGCTGGATCCATCTTCACCAACTTCCAAATCCAAAATGATTTAATGAATAAATCAGAAAGAGATCTAGTGTGTGCACACCCTGGAAATATTTTTAGGCACCCATTTGGCAAAATAGCAAAAGAAATGGTGCCGTGACCGTGACATGACCTCAGTATAAAGAGAGACTTTATATCAGCTACAAGTCGTAAAATCCATATGTGCAAGATTTAGGCAGAACCACAAAAAGTCTTAGGGAAAGAATGCAAGTAGCTCCGAGGACGCTGTAAGCCAAACAAATGTAAAGAGAGGACTTGGAGTAAAAGTAAAAACGTTAGCAGCATGAAGTGCTTCCCCACATGTCAAAAAGGAATGTCAGTGTTTCCAGGTTCAGTGGGAGGATGAAGTAGATACTGCAGTGCATCACTGTCCAGCTTGTCTTGATAACCCAGGTATACATGAGGCTACAGGGCAACTTTGTTTATAAACTACAACTGGGAGAAGATGTGTGGGAGGTTGTGTGTGTGTGTTTGTGATAACAAACCTGCACTTTCTGAATAGCAACATAATACTGTTTGGACAGCAATACATATCAGGCAACAGAATCAAATCTTGGTGTGTATTTAGTTCCTGCCTATTGCAGGAACTAAATACACACAAAGTTGGTATTCACCCATTCTATAGACAATCATCATATGAAACAAGCTGAAACATGGTGGGAAATTAGCCTCAAAATAGTCACCAATCTGTATGACCAGGTTAACCATCTCTGTGTTAATAAACTCTGGTTGTGATGCAATTGCAAAATACTGCTTTACATAGCTTCAAATTAATTGGTCTCTCTGTGTGGATTGCTGCATTTTTAAACACCTACATCATAATTCCCCTCTATAAAGCACTGTAGCTGGAACTGTGTAATAATTCACATTTAAAATGGCTCACAAGTTTCTGGCTCCATGGAGGTCAGGACCAGCTCTGGGTCAAACTAATATTAACATGTGTGACCGACAAGAATTACCAGCTTTAAAATAAATAAATAAAAATCCAAATATGGTAACAACAACAGTCAAAAAACATGATCCAGACTTTGAATAAGACCAACATTCCAACCCCAGATCCCAGACAGGATCTAAGCCCCTTAGATAATCTCAGGGAAAACCCTGTACTGGGACTTCTTCCACCTTTAAGTGCACCCTCAATCTAGTCCTGCACTGCTGCATGCGCACTATAGTTATTCTCATGCCCCACATTTTGCAGTATACCCTGCCATCCTGCCTAAATTTAATAGTAGGTACCTCCCCCAAGTCAAAAGCAGACTTTAAAGCCACTACAAAGAGGACCGCCAGGCCAAGATATATCTCTCTCTCTCTATATATCTATCTATCTCTATATCTCTCTCTATATATCTATCTATCTATCTATCTATCTATCTCTATATCTCTCTCTCTCTATATCTATCTATCTATCTATACACACATACATACACACAACGAAAAGGTTACCAACCAAGGTTAAGTATCCAGCCCGAAAGCAGTGTTGGCAAACAGCACTTCAAATGTCCACATGATTAAAAACATCATGTCCAAACATGGTAACATTCACTGTTTAAGTGCTTACAACGCAAAAATATATTTATAACAAAAATGCCACCTTAGCCTAAAAATGAACTTCTGTTATCAGTTTATGTTGGAACTGCATACATCACTACATGGTCATATGCATATTAATTTCCAAGAAAATGTGTTTATTTTTGCTGGAGAGCCATTTTGGAAAGATGAAGCAGCGAGATGATGATGAGATCTGCGGTCAATCCCGCAAAACTAAATAATGCCAATAAACTTATATTATTATTAGATAAACAGTGAGCTGGCTGTGCCCTCATGTGGAAGTGGACCCTCCTGTCTGACAGTGGTGCACTGCAGCACAGTGGGAGTCACTCCAGCTCGATCCAGAACTACTGACAGGATTGTAATGAAAAAGCTCTTTGTGAAACTGGGTGCAGCGACACAGACGGACTGTAATAAATTCAGATCTTCTCACCGCAGCGGGCTATAAAACTGCACAGCGACTCGCTGCACACGCTAATAAAGGCATCATCATTTCTCGGTCGGCGTGTATTCACGCGACTGATGCTCTGACACATATCACCAACACTGAGATGATGGATGGATGGGAAGTGATCAACATTCAAAGCAGGACCGCTGGGATGAGCCATCCACCGCTGGCACGTTGCGACTCCAATTTTTCTCTCTCTGTCCCTTTTTTTTGTCTCGTCTTGTCGCATATTCAGTGCAAGCTCTTTCACTCCCCTCCCTTCTCTTGCTCTCCTTGCTCTAGCCAAACACTGAAGGATGCAAACCCAGCCCCTCAAATACCGCAGCCCCTTTCTTCTGCGTTGTACGCCACGCTTTCACTGGCCGACATCCTCAAAACCCTCACCTGGTCACTCAAGACAATCCCAGCCATTGTGCACTCGTGTGTTAGCTGCACGAGGGAAAAATAATAATAATAATAATAATTAATATATATATGCATGTTTAAAAAACAACAACTGGGCTGATTAATGCAAATTTTACATTTTCAACAATTACACAGGGTGTGCACCAACAAGCAGCGATTCACGACTCTACCCCCATTGTCGGCTGAAAAATAGGCGACAAAGATGGTCAGGTGCACGTCTGCCACTGCCACACCAGCTTTGTTAAAATCCGCTAGCATGTTAGCCACAAAGACCCGTTATCACATGCTTAATATTCACGGCTACTAAGCCAGCTGCTGTTAGGCCCAGCAGCTTGAGGTGCAAATGCCGCATTTCATCTCGTGACTGCTGATTACGGCTGACAGGTCCGCTGGTCATTTTATCCGCAGCCTTTAATGGTCGGGCTTGCTAAGCTAACGATAACCTGCGGCCGCTCGCTCGCATGTGCGCAAACCGGCGCTTGAAATGCAGCAGCCACAGCCGGTTAAATGATAAAGGTAAAAGGGAATAAAAAGAGGTCATTACCGTTAGCAGGTCGCCTTCTTAAGGAGGTAGACTCGCACAGCGGCGGCGGCTAATGGCGGCGGCCTGTCCTACCCTCGCCCCTTACTGTCTCCTGCATCTCCGTCTCGCATTTTTTCGCGACAAGGACCCCCCCACCCCCCACAAACGGCTCGAGCTGCTCTCTGGCGCAGAGAAACTGGCGTCGCTGTTGCGCCAAGATGGCTGCCGACACCACGCATGTCACCACCCATTTCTACTGCACTGCGTGAACCACAATGGCGGTTAACACAGACCTGGCGATAGCAGTAACGCACACCGCATGTGACCCAAGATTCGTGTGGAGGATGAAAAAAAAAATCAACAAATTGTTCACCTGCTTTTACTAGCTGCTCCGCCACGACCACAAAGTGTCTCGGTATTCATGTGGGTTTCCACTTTAGAAACAATGCCCTTCACTTACCGGATCTTCAATTGCGGCCTCTCCCTCTTCTAATCCCGGCTCTTCGTCACCGACACCCGGGTCTTCCAGCTCGGGATGTCCGGGGTCTGAATCTAGCAGAGATTCCTCCGCCAGTCCGTTACCGAACTCCGCCATCGCCCTGTTCCAACTGTACCGACGCGCCTCGTGGCCAAACCAACGTTGCAGGCCCCTACTCACACACAAGGGGGTAGAGTGAGCGGGGCGGCGAAAAGAAAAAAAACGGCGGAAAACGCCGCTTAGTAAAGTTAAAATGGGGAATAAAATGCTAGCTTCACTTCTAGCTACTACTCAAACAGCATACCACGATGAACGGGGACTACTGATTTACGCTACCTTTAGGAAATGGTCCTAACTTACGACAGATAACCTAGTTTATTTACTTAAATGTGTGTATAAAAAAAGGCGAGGGCTATACGCGAGAGCGGCGGCGTCCCTTCAGTTCAGAAATGGAAGCCAGGGGCGGAGCCATGGATCACTGCAGGCGTAAGAATCTCCCTCCCATTCGCTAACCGAGGATTCTAGACCAACCTCTTCGGTCTTAGCCGCATTCCTATTGGTTAATGAAACAGGACGTTCCGGTTCCGAAATCGCATGTGTGCCTCTAATTGGATTACGCTTCTGCCCATTATATCGAATCAATCACAAGTAAACTGGCAAAGGTAGTTGAGCAAATTAATTCCAATCACATCTGAGTGTGTCACATAGATTGTCTCCCCCAGAGTGACCTTTGTTTTAAATATGCCACTCAAGCAAAGCTTCTTAGATGAAGTAATTCTTCCGTTAGGAGAATTAAACCTTAGTGACACACAAATAAATGCTTCAGCTGCACTTCAATCATTCGAGATATGCTTTGTTCTTCAATGATTTTATTTTCTGTATATCAAAGAAAGCATAATGGAGACCAAACACAAAAGGCAGGTACAAGTGAGGAGGAAAAATAAGCTTAATCAAAAATCTAACAATTCAGAACAACACTGCCACTATTATTGTTCAATATTCATAGGAATACCAGACTCTTTCTGAGCAGAGTGGTGGCATTTAAAACCATTATGAATCAATAATCAAAAACAGTGATGAGTAGTAATAATAAATCGTATAAGTAGTAGTACAGTTATAACAATAGTGATAATCAAAGTGACAATGAAACATAAGAGAATAAAAAGCAGATCTCCATAAAAACGTATCTAGTTTGGACAGTGCAACACCATGTCTATGTGTGTGCGTGTGTAATCCCAGTCTTGAGGATCAAGCACTCCAGTCCCTGCTTTACACACAAGATACAGTTTCCAACAGGAGTAAGAAATTATTAGTTGTCAAAGGACAGCATTACCCTCCGTGTTTCAAAAAAACCACACCGAGTGACTCTTAAATGTTGTGGTGATGGCTGTGTTCATTTGAAATGCCTGTAGCTTGTGCAAAAATTGTGGACTAGTGCAAGTGTCAAGCCGTGGGACGTCCTTTACAGTTTGCATTTGCGAACACCTCTCCTGCTCTCTGTCAACCTAAAGATTGCTTTTTGGTTTTTGAATGACAGAAAGCAAAGGGAGGATTACTTTGGAATATCAGGTTTTTTTTTTTTAATATATTTCTTTACAAAAAAAAAAGTTCATGTTTAGTTTTGCATTTTGTTAAAACTATCAATAGTAACATTAATATACAACTTAAATTGAAGGAAAACATCTTTAGTATGTTAAGTGTCCTTCAACACAGCACCATCTTATTAGCTCTCACTCCACACACTTTTTTTTTTTTCTTTTAGGTTTCCTAATTTGCTTCCTAGATTTGAGTATCTGTTTGTCCCTTAAGGATGCTTGTAATACCCAGCTGTCTCCCTTGTTGTGGTTTCAGATATTAGCTCTCGTTTCACAGCACAAACATTACAAGAATCACCCACTCTGCTTCAAAACTGAGGGGGGG
>NW_005187551.1:58771-67515 GCF_000239375.1 Pundamilia nyererei | reverse complement strand
ACACACACACACACACACACACACACACACACACACACACACACACACACGGTGAGGAAATCAGCCCAATTTGTCAAATTCAGACTGAATTCTCCAACAGGAATCTCCCGGACTTGGACGTGTATCCCACAGTAGCCGTTTTAAAAAAAAAAAGTAATCTTCACCCACCGGTCTGAAGAGCTAAATTCCAAAATGAGACGCACACATTTGGGTAGGAAGTGAAATTTACAGCAAACGTGTGAAAGCATGATAGTTTGTAATTCTACACCTTGGCCAAGAGATTGCTGACAACTTTATAAACATGTGACATTCACAAATATTCTCCCAAAAACAAAAAAATGTTAATGTAAAAGCATTTTGGAATAAAGCTCTTCTTCAATACGCCCAAGTATTATACTCACACCTAAAGCATGTTTCATTTGATTAGGGAAAAAAAACAAAAAAACAAAAAACAAAACAACAAAAAAAACTATTTCACTTTATATTAAGGCATCCAACATGCATCAGCGTATCCTTCCATAAAAGACACCTGCATTCGAATGCTTAAAAACATTTCAAAACAATGTAAAATGTGTCAAAGTGCGGTATGCCAAAGATTCTACTTCCCTCAGCCTCTTTTTGCGCTGCCTATTTGGATTGTCGTGAAACTATGAACATGAATATGGGAACAATTCAACAGCCCTATTCTCTCCAAAGTACCTCCTTTTATATCCCAAAGTAGTGAGTAGACAACACTCTTCATTTCACCCTTCTGTGGCAATTAAAAAGGGTGGCGGTTAAGACCAGTTCTTTCTCTCCCAATGATTTAGTCCAGTCGTATTTTATCCAAGCAATCTTTGCCCTAAAAGTGAAAGTAGGCGTGAGAAAAACAATTCCACAGGAGCAAAGTGGGAGTTATACATGTCAGCATTTCCATGTTATCCCAAAAAGTGTTTCCCAAAAATCCCCCCATGGCCTCTGCCAAAAAAAGAATGAAAAAAGAAAAAGGAAACACTTGCATCAGTTTTTAGGGTACAACAGCTCAAGCGTGGCAAGCTGAGTGCCTTTACAAATTATAGGAAGGTCATAGAAGTAAGGTAATACATAACCACAGGGTTAGGACCAAAAATGTCTGGATAAAATGAGGATTAAGGGAACTCTGAGGAGGGTGGGGGTGTTATCACTTATCAGACAGCAACTGATTAAGTGACAAGCAGCAAGAAAAGAGTCTGCTGTTGTATTTGATACCAGGTGAGCTCTACAGATAACGGATATCAAGTCAGTGTAGGTTGAGCAAAGGATAGCGGGTGCAAGGGGGGAGCAAACATCAAAAACTAAAGAATATTAGTTTTTGAGGATTAGTGCTCAAATCTGTTTATTAAAATCTGAGGAGCCCAAATGGGTCCAACAATAGTCAGTGTGCAGACCAATCCTGATCTGAGTCTTTAACTGTTGCTGGTGGCCATCGCTGGAGGCAACTCGATTATTATCTCCCCTTCAGAACCACCGCCAGAGCTGGTTACAGTAGTGGAAAGAGCAGCACTGCTGGTTCCGCTCTTGTTGACGAGCGCCGTCGGCTGGCCAAAGTTAGTGGTTCTCAGGGTTGCCAGGTGACGCGGAGAGAAGACGTGGGCCCTTGCTGCAGCCCGGGATTCAAATGAGACGTTGCAAGCATCACAGCGCCCCGTCAGGGTCTCCTTTGGCACCGGCTGACCCGGCACTGGGGAAGCTGGAGGTTCGGTAACCATTAGCTGAACAGGCTTGGGCAGGATGGGTCGATTGGCCTTGAGAGCGCTGTACTGCAGGTAGCTTCCTGAGCTCATGTCTACCTTCGCGCCTGAAAGAGGAGACTGAGAATCCCACATTGGAGAGTGGAGATGCAAACAGAGAAGGAAAGGAGGTATGTTTAATGTTCAGAGTTTTAAAATGAACAAAGCAAAATTTAGGCTGTCTGGATATTTGCTGAGGACAAGTTATCACGTTTCCTTAAATTTGAGCAATATTACCGAACTCAACCATATCAGCAACCTTATGTGTATAAAGTGGTAATCCCAAAAGACAAGAGTCAAGCAAGCTTGTCATTAAAGTAGTGAAAGCTAGTGAGGGAATTTGGAGCTTTTATTTGTCAGATATTTTTAAGTAGGATTACTGAAATACATGCCCATTGCTTTACTTTATCCATTTATGTCTCAACTGATTTTCCAGGGTAGAAATGGTTGAATGTAATACTCCAACACCACCTCTAAAACCGCACAGCAGACCTAAATAAAACTCTTATTCAACATATTTTTAAAGAAAAGCATGTGTTCCTACTCTCTGCATTACATTTGCAAATATAAACAGTAAGTTTGTATTTTTAACGATGTATCAATAAAAAGGAGGGAAAAAAGTTGTTTGTTTTTTTAATGTCATTCTCATAGAAAAACTTGTCAGCTTACCATTTTCTCCTGCTGCAGCCTCCAGCGCTTCTCCTTCGCTCTTGTGTTTTGGAACCAAATCTGCACCACCTTGAGCGGCAGGTTGAGCTCAGTGCCAATTGCCTCGCACTCCATGGCGTTGGGATGGGCACAGGTCTCGTAACATGACTGCAGAATGGACAGTTGTAGGCAGGACAAATGAGTGCGTGGTCTACGGCTGGATGAGTGGGGCAGAAAGCTGCTTTCTGTTGGGCTTGATTTAGCTACACATGGGGTGGAAGGGCTGGCCACTTTGGCAGAACTAGGGGTGTTAGGGCTGACTGGTGCAATGCTGGGGGTGGGAGGAGGGGGGATGGTACGAGGAGCTGTGTGCGTAGGAAGAGCCAGTTGTTCTCTTGATAGAGTGTTGATCTTAATGGGGACTTTGGAAGTCCAGTAGTTCAGCCCATTCTGTTTTTGTGGCACCACTGCTGTGGCTGAAGGCCTGTTGTTGATGGGAGTTGTGGGGAGCTTCGGCACCATGCGGTTAGTGGTTCCTGGTCCAAGACCAATCTCATTTTCGTTATCCCGCTCCTCATCGGTCTTTTCTTCCTCACTCTCGTCTTCTAGCTTTCGTTTCTGGGCTGGTCGTGGGGCAATTGGAATCAAATCCTTGGGTGGCACCAAGAGGACAGGGGTATTTGCTTTGGGTGCAACTTTAACCATGGTGATGTTGCTGGTGGTTTCGAGCGTGGTCTTTGGCACTGCAGAAGCACTGCTGCTCACAGGAGATGCTGTGGTGGAAGAAACGAACTCCTTCGGCTTTATAGGAACGGGGGATATTTTTTTCATCACAACTGGCGCTTGTTTGGCCAGTTCATTTACAGGCTCCCTCTCTGTCTTGATGAGGGTGCGAACAATCGGAGTAGTTGTAATTCCCCCGGTATTGTTTGTAGCAGGCTTGTTAGTGAATATGGGTTTGGAAAGAGGCCAAGTAAATTTGATGAGAGGTTTGCCAACTGCCGCCAAGGTCCCGTCGCCGATGAATCTGACCTCGCCTTTTCTTTCCCTTGCCCTCATGTTCTGGAACCAAATCTGAACCACCTTCTTTGGAAGGTGAACCCACTCTGAGATCTGTTCAAACTCATGTTTCCCAGGATTTGGGTCTTTGAAATAGCAGCCATACAGAATATCAAGTTGTTCTGCTTGTATGATGGTCCTTGAACGACGCATATCCCGGTACCTTTTTCCTTTGGACTTCCTCTGCTCCTGTTCTTGCTCCCTCTCCTTTTCTCGGTCCCTTTCCAATAGTGTGGTGTTCATTTTTTCTCCAGGCCTCATATAAATGCTAGACTTGGTCACATTACTGCAGTTGACCATGTTTGTAACATTGTTAGAAGAGGGCATGGCAGTAAGAGATTCCGGCTTAACCTGGACGACTACCAGACCTTTGGATGTGGGCCTCAGGCCAAGTCCGTCCAGCAACTGTCCCTTCTGTGCTGCAATTGTATCAGCCAGAGATGAGGACAGAGCAGACTTTGAGCTGTTTTTGCCCATGCTGAGATCAAGAGCTGACTCACAGTCGTCACCATTGGACAGGTAGTGGGAAGTTTGGTTTTGTGAGAAGAGAGATTGCGAGAGAAGAGAGTTGGAGAAGCGTGTGATGGTTGGTGGGTTGGGAAAGATGGGGACTTTGCTTCCATCCCCAACCACCGAAGGAGTAAGGGAGAGAACATAGGGGCTAAGAAATGGAGTAGAAAAGGGAGTGAATGACAAGGGAAGTGAGTGGAGAGCACCAGTTGGGATTTCAGAGGGATCTGCTGCATTGGACTGTGAGCTTGGAGGATCACCTTGGGCCTCCAACTCTAGATCTACATCTGGGTCTTGCCTTTCCTTTTTTAGCTCCAGATCATGTTCAAACTTCTCTCTCTGTTTTTTTCTCTTGGCCCCTTGACTACCTCCGCCATCCTCATCTTCGTATTCATCCTCTGCATCGGAAAGAAACACAGTCGTGGAGCGCAATACCTTTCCTCCAACTGAACCCTTATCGCCGTGGACCTCCCGCTGTGCTTCGTCTTTAGCAGGGCTTTCAGGATCATCTCTTAAAGACCCATTCTGACTTTCCTCATCTGAAACAATGACAGAAGTGTAGACCTCATTCTCTGAATCCGATGTGAGACAGGAATCTCCCTGACCCTCCCTTCCCAACTCCCTGTGTTTGCGTTTCCCTCTTGTACTAGACAAATCCATGGCCTGATTACTAAATGGTTCAGCATCATCCTCACCTTCTGCTATTATGAGTGAGCTTTCCTCGTCATCATAGTCATTATCAGAACTCTGACAATTTCTTGTAACACCGGTCAGCTGTTCCAACTCTGTCGCCCTCTGTCTTTGTTTTGTGTGTCTAGCTTGGGTCAGCCACCTTCGAACCTCTTCTTCAGAAAGACCCACCTCTCGGCCCAGCGCTTCACAGTCCTCATAGGGAGGACTTGCAGCATCAGCCTCACTACGTGACTCAAAGAAGGCCCAGAGAACCTCTGACTGGAACTCTGAAAGCACTGGAAGGTCTGGATAAATGGAATCCACTGTATTACAATGAAGACGATTTTGGCTGTTAGTTAAGGCATTGGTACTTGAGCTGGATTTTGGAGTGCCAAGAGAGCCACATGGGCTTGTGCCTGATTGGGATTTTTGAGGAGTAGAATCAGGACTAAGGGTAAGGTTTAAATTTACAGGACTGAGGCTCGAGTTGCTGGGCACAGATGCAGAAGGGGAGAGGTTGTTATTGCGGAGGCTCTTCTCTGTGCCCGCTGGGGAGAGATTCAGGCTAGCTGCTTTATCACCTTCCAGGTCCAACTGATTTGTTGAGCAGTCTCCATCTGTTGTGCTGTCTTCATGTGCCTTCCCATTGTTTTCATTATTCTCAACCTTTATGTTACTTTCTATATCAGAACACTGTGAAACGTCTGTACTGTTCTCCTCCTTATGTTTCTGGGCAGTACGGTTATGCTCATCTTTGACCTGATCAGAGATCTTTTCTTCAACAGTCTCATTTCTAGCCTCACTTTTTTGTTCTCTCTCACTCTTTAAAGTCTGTTTTTGCTCTTCCCCACAGAGCTGTATGTTTGTTGGAACTCCTGCAGAGGGCCACTGGTTCTGTAAGCTGTTAAGTCTTTGGGTTAGAAGGGCTTGCTGGGCTGTGCTGAGACCTACGAGTGGCACGCACTGGGTAAGGAGCTGGCCCTGCTGGTTCTCTTGGTGCTGCTGGGTTTGGGCTTGGAGCCCATTTAAGATCAAGGGCATGACCATTTGAGGCTGAGGCACAAGCTGAGGTGCAGCGGCACCAGGAGCAGCACTAGCTGCAAACAGGGAGGGGAGGAGGGAGTGTGACAGCGTGTTGGGACTGGAAGTGAGGAGGGTGAGAAAGGCCGAGACCGCCTGAGCTGAGGCCACAGGGGAAGTGAGGAGGGAGGGAGCCACTTGTGAAGTTGGAATCTGCTCGCCTTCTTTCGCAGCAGTCACCATCAACGTCCCAGGAGCAGCACAGTTGGTGGAGGTAGCTGACTGACTGCTTCCACTTTCCGACGTGGTAACTACTGGGTTGGCAGCGCTGCCTCTCAAACCAGCAGCAGCCACTGCGCTGTTTGCAGCATGTGCAGCAATTCCAGCATTTCTGCTGCGGGTCTGGTGCAAGACAGATTTCATATGGCTCTCAAGGGTGATGGCATGATTGTAGGAGACTCGACATACAGAACACTGGTAGGGTTTGTTTGATATATATGGCCGAGACAGGATTGGAACTGAAGGAGTTTGGGGACTACTTTCTGCACCTTGTTTTCCAGAGCCTGTTGTCATTCTCTGAATGTGGGATGCAGAGTTGTAATGAACACTCAAGGCAGTTCTGCTGGGAAAACTTTCCAAGCAGGCATTACATTTGAATGAACGGGTGTTATTTTCAGCTGGCACACCGTTTTTACCAACTGACTTTTCACTAGCGTCTGGGATTTCTGTGTTTTCAGTTGCATTTTGCTGTTTGGCTCCTGTAAGTGGATTTCCCTCCTCTTCTGGCTCGGCTTCAGCTTCACCTCCCTCCTGTTCCATTATTCTCTCTTCCTCCATCTCTTTGTCTCCAAGCGTCTGGGTAGCGTCTGAACTCTTGATAGATTTGCAGGGGTCTGAAGTGATGTCTTCAGCAGGCTTCAGTTGTGAAGACTCAGCATCTGATAAGATAAATACACAATGAACAATCAAAATCAAATCAGTGGTGTAGTAAACAATAAATGCACATTTACATACGGCATGTAATTTGTATAAGTGAGAGGATTTTCCACTCCAAAAGCATGCTCTAACCTTACTCTTCGAGCCTCCTTTTGCCTTTACATAGTTTTAAAATAGATTATCACCATCAATCAATAAAGGTCAACCAAGTTAAAGTTGTTGAGATATCCAATTAGTGCGGTTACGACAACAACGGGCATGTGTTATTATCCTTTCAATTTTATAGTTTACTTCTCATGAGTTAATTACAAAAACAAGCATCACTCTCACCTGAGGACTTGTGAGCGCCTTTGTCCTCGTCTACACGGGCAGCCCGTTTTAGAACAGCCTGATAACAGAAAAGGAGAGAGTCAGCAAAATTTCCATAGCAAACTTGACTGCGGAATGGCTCTTTCGAGATGAGCTGAATGCTATAATGTAGCTTCTGTGAAGCACAACATTTGGGTGTGACTCATTGATGTGTGGTTATATTACACATAGCGAGCCTGCCTTTAATTTGCAAATTACCCTTCAGGCATAAATTAAGTAGTCTTTGATCAATTGAGCCACCAGTAAAATTCCCTTCATTTCTTAACATTATACACAACTAAACCATCGTGGTTCTTTACAGACTGTTCACAGAGATGCTTACTTTTTCAAATGTGATGGCTACTTAAATACTTTCAAAGTGACATACTCGGTAACAGGCTAAGCCAAACAATGAGATGTTCAAACTATTTAAACAACGATCACAGTCCTGACTACACAAAGGGGATATGCACAAACAAGTCATGAAAACAGAAATTACTTCAATCACATTTTAAACTACTATTAATTACAGTAGTGTGCAAAAGTCTTGCGCTAACACAGATGAAAATATCAGTTTAAAGCAAGTTTACACAATTCTAAAAAGTTTTCAAATCAATATTTGGTATGACCACTTTTAACCAGTAACACAGCCTGAACCCTTATCATTGCTTTAAGTAGTATTAAGAAATAGTTCTCCAGGCATCTCGAAAGACATTCAAAGCATTTCTTTGGATGTTGTCTGACTTTTCTTTCCTGTTATCTACCAAGATGATCCCACACAGCTTCAATAATGTTGAGGTCCGGGCTCTGGGGAGGCCAGTCCATGACTGAATGTTTCTTTGTGTTCTTCTATCCAAATATTACTTCACCAGCAGTGTGTTTGGGATTACTGTCATGCAGCAAAAATGAACCGCTTCTTAAAATATATTGCATGGTAGCTCAAAAATCTGACATTGCTTTTCATAATTCATCATTTTCACAAGATCCCCAACACCAATGACTGAAATGCAGCTCCAAACAATGACAGGGCCTCCACTGTGTTTTAAGGATGATCACTGTTGTACTGTCCTAGCCTCTTCTATAAAATACTGATAATAATTTCAGTGAAGAAGAAAAAAAAAAAAAAAAAAAAAAAAAATTCTTCATTCCTTAAGATCTGTTGACACAGATTTACAGTCTATTTGTGTACTTTGTCATACCTCAGCTTTTTCTCTCAGTTTCCTTTACTCAATGATTTTTTTGACAGACACCCTTCCACTGAGACCATTTCAGATGAGGCTTCAGTGATGGATCAACTGAAAGGCCAGATGCACCTCTCAGGTTCTGTGTCAGGTCTTTACTAGATTGTCCCGCCAATTTTCTAAGGACATGACTTTCAGATGCTATTCATCATAGTTTTAGAAGGCTACCACTTCTTTTGTCCTCCACTTGTCCAGTTTACTCAATTTTTTAAGGGCACACTGCACACCATGCCATGAAGGGCTCACCCTATCGGTGAAAAATAAATAAAGCTGGTTCCTGTTATCTTTGATCTTGGACATTTTTAAATAGTCACCTAAAGAAATGAGAACAAGTGTGTTTTTGTGACAAGCTGCTAGTAACAAAGTGTCTAAAAATACATTTTAAAAATGGTTCTTAGTCAAGTTCTCTGTTGTGTAGACAACATTCAACACAGTTTCATCCCTTCAGTTAGGTGCTATAACAAACAAACAAAACATTTGTTTGTCCATGTACTAACCATTTCCTCTGAAAATGGTCAGTACATGGACTAAAGAAAAGGCGAGTAAAAAAAAAAAAAAAAAA
>NW_005187551.1:35475-58732 GCF_000239375.1 Pundamilia nyererei | reverse complement strand
TATATATATATATGACACATACACAGAGAGGAGTGACTCAATACTTTGCACGGTACTGCATATACTACTGAGATCTATGTATCACCAATGGTTGTATAGAAATACATTTTTCCTCTTGATTTTAAGTAAACAGTATTACAAATTAAGAATTTAACTGGCTTAGTTGTGTTTTCCATTGCTTAACAATGCCAATTTTCTAATGCATTTCATACTATGCCAGCTACAACAGAGAGGAAACTACAATACCTCAGCACTAAACACTGGCGCACTGGTTTTATTTTAACAGTAGATTACAGTCTATCTCTGACCACTGTTCCTCTTTGACAATGTATTTTTCCTGTTTTGCATTCATCACCATGACTTCTGATACTTCTGTGCTTGCCTCGTCACTTAATTAATCATGCATTTGTTACCCCAGCATTTATAGCATCGACACTAAGGCTTGTGTAACTTTCCTGCCTCAAAAGCAACTATTAAGTTGGATAAGCATCACAAGAAATTTTTTTTAAGAAGTTGTGAATTTGATTTAAGTTATTATGTCTAATCCCTGTATAACAGCCAGGAAGAAGTGAGATCATTAAACATTATGCACGTAACTGATATATTACCCAATATAATCAGGCTGTATAACAAGAGGAAGGAGGGGGGAAAAACATGAACTCAGCCATAATTTGACATACTTTGGCCATAATGCCATGCCACACTTACAATATCCAGCAACCTGTCGACACACGATGAAAGCACGCTGTGTTGTTGGGTGAGATGTAGAGATAGGGAAGATCTGTCTGATTGCCCTTTTTGGCACAGGGGGCACAACCACTCTGCCACCCCATTCCTTTCACTGCACACCGCCTCTCCAGACTCCTCCTAACAAACACAAATAGACGTTTGAGAATCCTGCCCTTCAGGAGTGGTTTCTTTGCGAAAAAGAAAAACAAAGCAAAACAAAACAAAAATAAATGATGCATAAAGTATTTCATAGAAAAAGAAAGAAATTAAGATGTGATGCAATAACTGCAGTTTATGAAAGGGACTGACCAAGCTCAAGGAGGGAGTTAGACACAGACCAAGACAAACTGTTACTGGATGAATATCCACGTCAATAAATCTAATCACAAATAAGTACCTCAGTCTCACAAGAGTTGCACTTCTAACTTTCTAAAGAGATTGCTATTATTTGTCCACAACGACCAATTACACATCAACTCAAACTGTTTAAGTGGCAGCTTTGTAATGTAAATGAGTACACCTCACACTCGTAGATGAATTTACAAGGCACTGATGCGAACTCAAAGTTGCTCCTGGATACAAGATCGACTTAATAAACATATCTTTGTTGCCATTCTGACAATAAATCCGTACATACAATACCGAAATAAATGCAGAATAACCAGAGGAGCACACTCGATGCAAATCATAACATGCACTGCCCGAATTTACAAGTACACCGTCTCTCAGATCACAAATATCCCCACTGGTTTTGACTAATACGAGGAACATGTGCCCAGCATACTGCATATATTCTGATACCACACTGTACTCGCTCACCGTGCAGGATTTAAAAAAAAAATGAAATACTCGGGCTCCCATACAGTCTTAAGGAAACCAAACAAACCGCTGGTAGTGTGAATATTACCACAGAGCTTTCATGTATACTTCGGCTAAAATTCACAATCAAAGGTGCAGCGGAAAAACACGGGAATTCGTGCCCATGAGGAGAAATACCAACACAGCTCCCATCCTCACTTCCTCGTCATGCCAATTAGCAAGCTAGCAGGGTTATATGACCAGATAATATTTCGACGAGTCTACATCTGCAGAGTGTATCGCGTTTAATAGCTCCTAGTCACGAGTTTAATCATCAAAAGCAGAAGACCTACCTAAACTGGCATCTTCTTGGCCGTAGTTGGCTAATTAACGAGCAGCCTAATTAGCTATGCCGAGCAGAGACGAATCAATTAGCTAGCAAGCTAGGCGCTGTGAAGCCCCCCCTGTAACGTCGCATTACAGTGGTGTTTCTGGAAACGCTGGCTGCCAGTTAGTTTACTGAAAATAAAAACCTGCAGTCACAGCCACACTTCTCCGAAACTGTAAAAGACAAGGCAGGCGTCCGCGTAATCTCGCTCCTGGCTCTCTCGGTTAAGGCTGAGCGATGATTAAATTAATAAACAAAAAGGAGGGGGTGGGGGGCTGTGCTATTAACAGTCGTGTCACTTTGCTAGCTAGCCTGTTAGCAGGCAGAGATAATTAACCGCTCCTCAAACTGTCTCCCAACTGGCCGCTCTACACTCCCTACAAAACTCTGCCTCGGCCAGGTGGGGAAACTGCAGCTTCAATAACCGAGCGAGTTTACCCAGGATAGACGATAGACTCATAGGCTTCATATTAAAATAAAAAACAAAACCTCGGCCTCGAGTTATTTCCTTACCCCTCTGATTATAGGCTGCCAGTCGGGCATCTAGTGTTGCACTGCCCGCCGCCTGCTGCTCAACAGCGCAAATTGAGGCCTAGCCGGACTAAAGCCATTTAATTAATGAACGTGGGCTCCGCTTACAGATGTGTTAGAAGCACTCGCACCCCCTCCTCCCTCGCCGCCCAGCAAGACCCCCTTTTTGGACGCGTCCTAGCGCTCAAATCCATACCTTAAACACTCACGGTGCAACACATGGCCATTTAAACTAGCGTTTTAAGAGCTTCGAGCCGTAATTGGCGAAAGAATTAGACACCGAAAAGCGAGTTAAAAAAGCAGAGTACGTGCGCGGCGGTCGCCTCGACGATGGGGGTGGTGTAGGGAGAGCCAGGCAAAAGAGAGAGACGAGAGGCGAGAGAAAAAAGTTTGGGATTTAATGTTGGATTTCTATGAGGGATCGGATTAGTATGGGGCACGATCCGTCGTTTGCTCGATCCTGTAGCAGTCGCAGGCCACTCTCCCCGCTCAAATCGGCACAATTAACCGATCGCGAATGGCGTTTAATTAAGTTCGGAGCAATTAGCTAATGCGTTTTTTTTTACCTGCATGGTCGCCGCTCCAGCACACGCACGCACACACACACGCTTCCTCTGTGGCTCCTCAGAAGTGAAAAGTTTTCTTGCCTGCCCTCCCTCTCTCTCTTTCTCTCTCTCTCTCTCTCCTGTTCTCCCCCTCCCTTCATTCGCCCTATCCCTCTCTCCTTCCCCTCTTCCCTCTAGTAAACAGACCACAGCTCCCCCCGAGGCTGATTGCTGACATTCAGAGGGGACAGACACGGCAATCAAATCCCTTATGTAACCCCGCAGATATTACAGATAATTAATGTATGTTGAAACACTGATCGCTTATTATTGGGTAATAGAATTAATTAAGACAAAGAGAAAAAGGGGGAAATGGAGGATGAATGATATATTCATTTAGAGAGGTGGTGGGGGGAGAAAGAAATATCTTAATGCTCAAATTACACGGAATGCCCCTTAAATGCGAGAGCTCTTCCTCATTTTCACATTAAAAGGTGAATAATAAATGAGTCCCCATTCTGCCAACTTAGATTGTCACAAAGAGTGTGACGACTTAATTAAAGCTGAATAATGGAGATGTGACCGCGGAGCTTCCCTTCGCCGGCCTCCTCACACCCTCCTCCGCACGAATTCTGACATGTTTTCACTCAAACTATAGGTGTGGCGCACATCAACAGCCTAATGTGGGATAAATATTTATGAAGCGGAGCGGATTAAAACTGCACCATCTGTATGTCCCCTGCGTTTCTGGGACAGGAAGTGATTTTCCTGAATATACCAATAGGTGTCCTTAATTGCGCCTGTGCGAAATCAAACGTTGCTGACGTGTAGAGGTCACACGGATTGAGCTTTTTCTCTGATTTCAAAGCCGAATTGTTTGGAGTGAAGGAGCTGATGCGTGAAGGTGTGTGACGGTACACTTGGTGTTTTTTTGGAGACTCCGTGGTTCATATTGTTGATTTTGACATGTAGCTCCCGCACGATTCCATAGCAGCTGCACCGCCTGGGCTGAACGGCTCGAGTGTGATAATTAGACCGGTGTAACTTACTAATGGAGATACGTTTTTTGTTATTTTGTAACATACATAGGTTACATTATAACATTTAAGGACAGTCAATAGTAACTGGGGTGGCTGTTTAAGTGGAAGAAAGTTAGCATATCATTAGCAATAGCACAATGTAAACATAACCTTTTACGAGGAAAGACATTTATGTATATAACCTAATTTTAGTCAAAATATAGAAAACTAAAGGTTATATAATTTTCTTAATATTATTATATTAGTATAACTGTATTATTACTGATGCTTGTACTGTATTTCAGTGTAGAGCAGGTTAAATTACAGGCTGAATTTTGGCAGTACTTGCCAGCCACTTAGGTATACCTTGCTAGTACTGGATTGGATTTTTTACATTTAGAGCTGCCTTAATTCTTCATGGCATACATTCAACAAGCTGTGGAAACATTCCTAAGAGATTTTGCTCCACATAGACATGAAAGCATCACACAGTTACTGCCGTTTTGTCCAGCTGCACTTGCGTTCCCCCACATCCCAAAGGTGCTCTGCTGTATTGAGATCTGGTGAGGGCATTTGAGTACAGTAAACTCACTTTTATTAAGAAAAACAAAAAAATAACACTTGCTAGCTCGTTGTTCACGCTAAATTCTGACCCCACCATCGAGCAATGGAGGGCCATCAAATTAGTTAACATTTTTCCCGTAGTACTCAGGTAGGCTGTGGTGTTTAAGCCATGTTCAGTTGCTACTAAGAGGTTCAAAATGTGGCAACAAAATGTTCCCTTCACCATTACACTGCCAGCAGCAGCCTGAACTGTTAATATAAAGCAGGATGGATCCATGCTTTCTTGTTTATACTAGTTTCTGACCCTACCATCATGATGTCACAGCAAAAATCGAGGCTCATCAGACAAGGCAATGTTTTTCTAGTCCTGTTCTTAGCTTGCTGTAGCCTGTCTGCTTCAAGGTTTGACTTGTTGTGCATTCAGAGATGCTCTTGTGCATACCTTGGTTGTAGCAAGTAGTTCTTTGACTTTTTCCTTCCTATTAGCTCAAAGCAGTCTAGCGATTCTCCTCTGACCTCTGGCATCACCAAGGTGTTTTCACCCAGTGAACTACTTCCCTCTGGATGTTTTCTCTTTCTCAGAAGGTTTTTTTTTTGGAAACCCTAGAGATGGTTTTGTGTGAAAATCCCAGCAGATCATCACTTTCTGAAATACTCAAAGCAGCCTGTTGGCTAATTAACAATCTTGTCACATTCAAATTCACTTTAGTCACCTTCCTTCCCCAGTCTGTTGCTCTGTTTGAACCCCCAACAGGTCATCTTCACCACCACTCATCAGCAGTGGCGTTACAGCAACATAACAAAACGTTTCCCATAACACAGCCAGTCTGTGCTTTCTGCCCACTGATGAGAGCATTAACTCATCATATACAACTTACACCATTCTATTTATATCACTCCTACAGTGACTTTAAAGTAGACGTGGGCGTATTTGCAGTGCATTACACTGTCACTTTGGATCTCACCATGTTTTCTTTCTTGTTTTTCTTGTTTGTTTTCTTTTAGATGAGTGTTGAAGTGGAAAGGAAATTTTTATGCAATGCCGACACCCTGAAAAAACTGGAGGAGATCGGGGGTATGTGTTTAATTTGTCCGCCACACATTTACACATGAATCCAGTCAGATCGGAGGCATTTATCTGACGCTCTGATCCACGGCGAATTATAAACGGCCACTGAAAGGCTTTTCCAGCATTTAATGGCACTAATTGCTGTGGTTGTTGTCTAACTGTAGTGACACTGGCCATCTGTCTTTGGTTAATGATGAAGTTTAATTATCTGTATCAGCCTTTTTACATTTTATTTATTAAATTATCTATTTTAAAAAATCCCTTTTTCCATCAGCAGTTTGCGTTGGCCAACAGCAGATTCACGACCAGTATTTCGATACTCCTGAGTTTCACCTGACTTTGAGGGACATGTGGCTGCGTAAACGTAAAGGATGCTGGGAGCTCAAGTGCCCGACAGCAGAAGCGCAGAGCGGGAAGCAGGGTGAAGCAGCAGCATCTCTGTGCACCCGTTACAAGGAGATAACCAGCCTGCCTGAAATTCACCTGAGAGTCAAAGAGGTCATAAAACAGGACAGAGAGTCAGAGGCGGGCTTCTCACAGGAAGATGAGTCGTGGCTGAGCAAACTGGACCTGGTGTGCTTTGCAGAGTTTACAACAGCACGGTGCTCGTTTACTTTAAAGGAGGAGGGCGTGCAGATCGATCTGGACCAGGCTGACTTTGGCTATCATGTGGGGGAGATAGAAGTCCTCATATCAGAGGGAGGAGATGAGCAGGCTGCACTGGAGAAGATCAGAAAAACGGCAGAAAAGCTGGGTATACGCTCTCAAACATTTAACACATCCACTGCCTTATACTGTGTATTATTAAGCGTACCTGTGAAGTAGTGAAGACTTTTTTCTCTTCTTTTTCACAGGGCTTACTGGAGATCAGCGAGTTAAAGGAAAAATGGATGTTTACCTCAAAAGAAATCACCCTGAGCACTATGCAAAACTGCTTAGTGAACACATCCTGTAAGAGATCATACTGCATCTGTACAAATATGGGAACAAAAAAAGGTCTTATTTACTATAAAAGGTAATATTCTATAATAAAGTATAGATTTATAAACTCAATTGCTACGTGAACTTTTTGTATGTGAGGTTATGTTTTAGGGGGTTTGGGGATGGGTTTGGGCATTCGATCAGAGTTTATATTAATTTATCGCTAATGATGACAATGTTTTCTTACCGAGAGTAAAGATGTGTACTCACAAAGAGGAGGAACTGGTTTGTGACATGTGGCAGAGGATCTTCTGATTGCTCGGCACACATTTATTGAGTGATGAAACCGTCCCATTGTCTTTTCACAGAAACTTTCTTCACAGTATTTAAATCTGAATGTCTCACTAAAAACATTTGCACTTGAATGTTCTAGCGTTCAGAATTTGACTTGTTATATGTAGATACATATCTTTTGACGTATGCCATGCTTTGCAAGCAGTCACCTTTACAAGAGACTGTTTTTGGAGGCACTAATTAGTTTGTCATGTCCACGTCGTTATTAAGTAACTATTAAGTAATTACACAATGATAAATGAATACCTACAGTTGGTTGTGTGTATGTGGGCGGAGGGTGCAGCTATGTTTGTATTCCTGTCTGTATGAGAACATTTAGTGACAATAATCCATTGTCCATCCTCTTAATCCTAAAATAAACCATCAGGTGCCAAACCCTACCCAAATCCTAGTTTTAACCCTTAAAACCCAAATTATAACCCCAACAAAACAAAAGCCTCCTGTGCACAGGCACAATCACACACATTTAGTGAGTGTATCCTTGTAGCTGCACTCCTTCCAAAACAGTAACTTCCCTGCATGTTGCACGTTCAGGTCACACCTGTAAGTTGGAGCTATGGATAAATAGGGTCCAAATAGCCTGTTTTAGATCCAATTTAAGACCCAGGAAGCACAGAACAGGTTGCAAAGAACAGAGTGAGGACTGCAACCTTTCAACTAAACAAAAACATGTTCTGCTACTTAAGTCAAAATAGCTATTGCGCAGCATCTTGATTGTCCCAGAAATATTTCCTCCTTCAACCTATTGTTTACATTTACAGTTACATGCATTGTTAGAGTTATTATCATCTTAAATCTGATCATGAGAAAATGTTTGCCTGCTGCAGAGACACACAAGGGGCTGCACTGAGCGTGTTGTTCACGGTGAGAAAAAAAAGTGCTCCAGTGATGTCATTAAAAAGCTTCCCACCTCATGACTATCTGTTTGTTTTCTTCAAAAAGATTTCTTTGTTATGATGTGTACCAGAGATTAGATAGAAATCAGTCAGTTCAGTGATGGTTACAGAAAAAGGAGGGGACACACACAGTTAGAGGACAAACTGTGACTTTAAGTTTGGCTCTTTAAGCTCCATCACTTCTGTCTGTTAACGACAACATTTCTAATAGTCCTGTGCAATGTCTACTTAATGGTGATATATTCATTAGCAAGAGGAAAACACTGTATATTTTAAGCTGCAAAGAAAAATTCATGTTCTTGCACGTCAGCTTGTATCAATGATAAATTACCAGAGTCATCCATGGATAATCCTCTTTCGTTTTGGGTCATGTCCAGTCAGGTGGATGCAATGGAGGAGGATTCTCAGAGGTGTAGACTGGTTCTCCTGCTGATTAGGTCTCTGCACCTGTTGTAGGCAGATCCACCTGGACACCTGGAATTCACACCACACACACCATGGCTTCTGCTGTGCACAGACAGCTGGTCTTGTTCACAGGAAGACTGCACAGGAGGCCAACTTCATGCAGGAGTTGTTACACAGGCAGTCCTGTGTCATGCAGAATGTGGATGATCCCTTAATTTAAAAAGAAAACAACCCATCATCATCTACCAATCAGACATGCAGTGGATCGATTCCCAGCTAAAAAAGTATCCTTGAGCAAGTACTAGCCCTTTGAGTTTCCCCTGATTCATCCATCAGAGTGTGAGTGTGTGAAAATGTTAGCTAAAGGTTTGTAGGTATAGATGAAAGCACTGCATGACGCTGTATGTGACTGGGTGAATTAGATTTATTATACAAAGCACTTTGAGTGCTCAAACTGAGTAGAAAGTTGCTGTATAAGCACCAGTCCTGTTATCAGGGGCGGATCTAGGGGGAGGGGCTTTGTTTTCTTAGAAGAGATAACGATATAATAATTAGTTATTATACCTCTGTACCATTTACAGAGGTATGTGCTACCCTGTGTAGATCTCTTGCTCCTCCTTTGTTCTCACATGTAAAATTTTCTAGATCAGTCACTGCCTGTTACCACTTACAGTTTCCATGTACAGTGATCACAACAGAAGTCTGAATGTTTCAAACTGCAACAACACTTATTTAATGGACACCACGGCCCATAAGTCAGGAGGTCATACTTGTAGCAAAGGAAGCACAGAGTAAACCTAAGGCAGTCTGCATACGCTTACAATGTGATAGATGTTGGAGCAGAAATTTATTAGCCATACATCAAAACCAAGAGTAAATTCTGCTGAGGTTGTTTGCATTTTATATCTGGTGAAAAATTATGAGTGGTTCACTCCTATAGGCAGTTTAGAGTCACCAATCATCATTTAAAACATTAACTCTTAAACCAGTGATTATTAAATAATGGATGATTCCTAACAATATTATAGCCTGTATCCGAGGCTGCCTATAAATGTCCCTTTTCAGATATAACTTATATGATATCCACTGGTGTTTGGTAAATAATAAAATAAATGTACTGTAAAACATGTAACACATGAAATGAGTCCGTTTTCAGCCCATGGCCCATCTGTAAGTGAGAGGCCCTGGATTAGTGGTTCAGCTGTTGGTATGTTGTTTGAATCTTCCTGTACGCTGTCAGCAAATTGTTTAGCGAGAGCTTGCAGACATGTCATGAATTCAGAAGTCACATGTTGTGGGCTTTGATGACTCAGACCTTCTTCTCTTCATATTCACACATTATTTGTTGTGACACCCTCTGGAACACATTCCAAAATGTAGATTTTAGAGGCTAAGTTAGTTGGGTTAGTTGAGCCCCACGTCCACACAGTGGCCCTGGCAGCCAAATCCTGGGGGACTGGTAGACTGTTTTGTAGGCCCTAAATAACGCAGGTGTCAAAAAATAGACGGGTTATTAAATTATAGGACCCCCGCCCTTCGGGAATAGATGACAAACACCTTCTTTACCATGAGCAACCTCAGACTTGATTCATTACGTTGAGGTGACACAGGAATGAGCAGTACAGTCGTTCACAATAAATAAAATAGATTGCTTAGTGGCACTTTAAGTTGCTTAGCTTGACATGTTATCATTTTTAGTTTCCTTCCACTTTACTCTGTGTGCTGTTTTCATTTTAGTTTGAAGAGAAGAAGGTCGTCCCCCCACCACCACCACCACCACCACCACCAGACACACACACCCAAAAAATAAATACATAATAATATGAAAAACTAAATTTACTAGCCAGAAGAGTCCAAGTCCATTCATTACGAGCGCCTTCAGTGTACGACTACAGTCTAATGTTTATCTTTATGTTAAAGTTATGTGAAGCCTATATGGGCTGTACATGCTCTGGACATATAAATATACGACATACATTACGAAATATTCTAATTATATATTATATATATTCTAATTATATTATATAATCCATATAGATTATATTTATTATATTTCTTTCACAAAATAAAATAATAAAATAATAAAATAATATATTTGAGTAAAAATTCCTGTAGATGGCCAAAAAAAAGCCCCCCAAAAAACATCTGGTTTATCTTTTACTCTAAACTTTATTTAAACCTGTCAATAAATATTTTTATTTTTTTAATAGCTTCACGGTAAACTGTTGCTGGCAGCTGGTCACGTGACGTTGAAAGGGCAAGCGGGGGGGCACGCGCAGGGTTTTTTCATACTTTTGTAAACAACATGGCGATTCACGGACCTGCTCTGCTAGCAGACTGATCAAACACCGTGTTCTCAGACCTCTGGCTCTCTAGCTTTGTGAGGGGTTTCTGTTAGACGGTGCGGAAGTTGCACACCGAGCACACGGTCCAGTACGCGGAAAAACGACAAAGAGGTGGACCGACGAGCTGTCAAGAAGATCGTTTGACAGTCCAACGGTAGCCAAATGTTATCGTTAGCATTATCAGCTAGCTCGAACTAAATCTTCCCCAAGCATTTTAAACACGACGAGCTAATGTGCAATACACGGATGGTTAGTTTGTATTGAAGGAGTGGAGAGGTTTGCGCCAGTAACTTTAGCTGTTATAGGGCTTACGCCGTATCCAGGAAACATTATTTCCTAGCTGCTGTGCTTCTCGTCCCTCTCCAAGGTGTCTGGGATCACGTGACGTTGTCAGGTAACCCTGAAATTGTTGTTACACGTCTCGTTATTCTCTCTGGTAGGCCATCTTCAGTCTATGGGCTCACAGTCCAGTTCTGGGATGTCTGGTGGAAGGGGCTCTTCCAGTGGCAACCCAGGAGAGCAGTCTGAAGCGACAGAATCAAACCAGGGCGGCAGCAGCAGCCGAGGCCGCAGGACGGACAGGCAGTCTTCATCAGAGGAGGACGTTGACTTAGCAGAAGTGCTGGCTTACTTACTGAGAAGGTGAATTTCACAGTTAAAAACGCTCAAACTGATACCACGGAGGGCCTAGGTTTGTAGCAGAGGTACTATGGAGTTGTTTTGGTGAAAGTGGGCCATAACTAGCAGAAGTAAAAATGAGCAATTAATACATAAAAACACAAGTGCAATAAAGTCAAAGTCCTTCTAGTAGCAAGTCATACCATCGATCCACCACTTGTCTGAGTCATGGAGGCAGCAGTCTTAAGCAAGCGCTCCTCTTTCTAGCCGAGAGACGTAATCGTTATTAAAGACGATGACACTCAAAGCATTCCACAATTAAATCTGTGGGAGAGTTCTGCAACAGCCAAAATGTTGATAGAAGAAAAACTTGTTGGGGGCGAGGGAAGAAAGCTTTTTATTAACACGTGGCTGGTGATTCTGTGTGTGCAGTTTATACGTCCTGCTGACAACTGAAATTAAATTGGATAATTCTTCAAAATTACTGCCCAGAGGCATTTCGTGGTGAGGACTACATGTCTTTGGACTGCCCCGGGGACTTGTAGCATTAGTTCATTACTTTCTAATTTCTTGAACTCAGAACTAGGACAGAAGTCTTTGTCACATATGTGTGTAGTTGCTGCAGAGAAAATGACTTGTGTGTGGTGAGCGTATCGGGCACTTATTAAATGACATTTAGAGGCAAATAGAAGTAATGCATGCAGTATTCTATCTCGCTGCCAAAGAGCAAATAATTGAAACGTCACATCACATTCCAGCGCTGCAAAGCTAAGTGGGGGTTAAGGTTTTCCCATTTCAGTTTGATTTAATTGCACTTGGATAAGCTTGGAATTTTTTTGTATATCCCTCTGTAATAGTTTCTTTAGTGAACCGTGACATTGGCAGGGCCTGCTCTCGTGACCAGAGGGAACCGAGATTTGCAAGAAAAAACATTTGACATTTCTCACTTCTTTAGCGTTTAAATGTTGTCATTGCTACATGTTGTACAGCTGGACCATTTAGCTTTGGTTTCCACCTGTCAAGTCTTTTTTATTTTCTAGGTACATCTTTGCACTAGGGCAATAGATAATTGGATTAATCATAACTGATTAATTGACTGGTTGCTTGCATGTGCAGGGGTCAGGTAAGACTGGTCCATGGCAGTGGAGCCACGGGGCTGCAGCTGGTCCAGTCATATTCTGACTCTGATGAAGACAGCGATGGAGCCTGGGATGGACGGCTGGGTGACCGCTATAATCCACCAGGTAACCTCCCACTGACACAGGGCAGGAAAATAAGCAGTTTTTTTACTTTGTTGGTTTACTCTTCATTTATACCCTTAAATACATTGTTACAATGATCACATAATATGGAAAGCTAACAGATCTATTTAGAGTGCAGCCACTGCAGTGCAGAAATACACGTAATTACGTTAGGATGATGTCTTCTCTTTCCAAGTAGTGAAGCAGTGAATGAATGTCAGTAAGGTTTCATTTAGAGACATAATCGTGTTACAGTAATGTTATTGTCTTGTTTTCACTGCCATCCCAAAAATGTTATTTATGGAAACCTCAATTCAGTTTTTTTTGTTTTCTAGAACTAGTGAGGCCTAAATACTGTTTCTTCTTCCTTTTGTGTGTTTCTTCTTTTGCTCTCGTTGCATGTCTGTTCATCTTCTGTCAATCAGTGATGGATCAAACATAAAACAATGTTTCAGCTGTCAAATATTTCCATGGATTGTTCTCTCAAATATGTAGGACGGCTAATCAGAGCATGCCTGAAGTTCTGAGAGCTTGTTGTTGAATGTGAGCTCCTACTGAGGCTTGTTCTTTGTGTTCTGTCTTTAGTGGACACCCAACCTGACACACACGAAGTGGACCGGAGTGAGATCCGCACTCAGATCCTGCTGGCCACCGCCTCCTCTTCCTTGAAAGGCTATCGCAGTTTCACCCACATGCTAGCAGAGGTCAGACCCCAGAAATAAAATCTAAATGGAAAATAATTGCGGCAGTGCAGTCGTATTAGTTTTGTTTATAGAGTTCAATGAAGTTATGAAACTGCAAATAAATGTTTTTGTGTGCAGAGAGAAAAAGGCAGATGTAGAGGCTCCAGTTTTTCCCACGGAGAGTGCAGTCGTATCCGTACGCAGTAAGTAACTTTGGAGTATTTAAAATCTAAATTAGAATTAAATAGCAATTAGTTTAGCGTGACTAAAGCCTTGATTGGACCATTGTGCTCTGTTGGAGCAGAGGGATAGCTGCACAATTGCTGTGAAAATATACAATGCATTGGACAGAAGAAGACGAAATATTAAAATTGTGACCCCAGTGTTCTTCTGCAGTTTCCTGCCAAACTATGTGTCCCACAAGGATACATACCAGCAGAAAGCCTTCTGTGGAGTGTACAGCGAGGATGGCAACATGTTCCTCTCCGCCTGCCAAGGTAAATAGCACGATGTCCAACTTGAGGATCGAGAGGGGCTGAATCAGGTCTGATTTTTATTCTGAGTGTTTGTTTAAAGCTGCTGCGTGGATCACCAAATCATGCTGTGTTGTGTACAGACTGTGTTCAGGCGGAGGGGAGTATTATTGGACTTTTCTCATGTTCTAAAAAACAAATATCAAGCGCATCATCAGTTCCTATTTCCTGATTTAATGATTAATGAATGAAGTTACTGTTTTGTAAGCAAACTAAACAAGCGGAGGACAACATGTCTCACCACGTCTCACCTACGCTTGCCTAACTGTCACGACTATTCTTCTTGTATTATGTCTGTGTTAGTGATCAGCAGCAAGCCCTGAACAACAAACCAGAGGCTGGTGACATACACGTGTAAATGAGTCCTTATGTTAGTTCAAACTGATTAGTCTTACAGACAAAATGGAGAAAGTGAAATAAATCACTCTGTTTGTACCCAAGGAATAAATTAATAAACAAACAACCTCTGAGGGACCTGTAAAAAAACCCCAAACAAAAACAAATGCGAGTCTTTGTATTTTGTTTAGTTTTGTTTTTTTTCTTGCTACAGACCAGAACATCCGCTTGTACGACACCAGTAGGGGGCGTTTTCACCTGTGGCGAACGGTGAAGGCCCGTGACGTGGGCTGGAGCGTGCTGGATGTCTGCTTCACCCCCGATGCACACCACGTGCTCTACTCCAGTTGGTCTGACTACAGTAAGGCTATGGGACTAGTAAAATTTTACGTGATGAAATGAGGAAAACAGTTTGCCATCATTAGAAAAACTAATTCTGTAAAGATTCAGCAAACCTATAAATATTCAAGATTGGCTCTTTTTTTTTTCTTTTTTTTTTTTTTTAGTTGGGATTATAAATCCACTTTTCCTAAAACAAAAATAAAAAAAATCTGGGACTGTTCGTGAACTGTAAATCAAACACATAAAAGGATATTTGTACCATTAGACAGAGCAGACACAAAAAATCTGAATATTAGGCTGGGACAGGTGCAGGTTTTTGTTTCTTTCTTATTTTTTAAACAACAGAGGGAATTTTTTAGAACTATAAAGCTTTTCATTTTGAAAAAGTATTGTTTTATATTCTTGTTCAGTACAGAACTGTCATATTTTTCCCTTCCTAATGCGGCACATGTTTATATTATATTATATTATAGATGTGTGCAGAATGTGGTTTAATATTGATTCGCTGAAATCAGCAAGGTCTTTGCTGAAAAGCCCATGGCTGCATAGCAGCATATATTTTTCCAAACCCTTACTGTTAAGCATTAATGGTGCCTTCACAGATGTGTAAGTTATCCAGTATTACCATCAAAGATGTTGCTTTTTGAACTGCCAAGGCAGATGATCCCTCTGCTTTGTGTCGTTGATATCCAGAAAGACTTTCAGAATCTGATTTGTTAGACCACAGGTTGTTTTTGTGGCTTTAAAGAAGAAATTATATTACATTTATTTTTAAAAATGTTCAGAAAAGAAAGTATTTTAAGGTACTAAATAAGAGTAAATAACACTTAGCTTTGCTGTATACACAGCTGCTTATTGTATTGGTGTGTCAAAATACATTCACCCACCACTTCATAAGCTATGCCTGTTCAGCTGCTCATTAACGCAAATGTCTAACCAGCCAATGACATGGCAGCAACTTGGTTCATTCAGGCATGTAGACATGGTCAGGGTGACCTGTTGAAGTTCAAACTGAGCATCGGAATGGGGAAGAAAGATGATTTCAGTGAGTGAACGTGGCATAGTTGTTGGTGTCACGCAGGCTTGTCTGAGTGTTTCAGAAACGGCTGATCAGCTGGGATTTTCCCACACAGGGTTTACAGAACATGGTCTGAGAAACTGAAAATGAGCAGCGGTTCTCTGGGTGAAGATACCTTGTTGATCTCAGAGAAGAGTGACCAGACCGTGACTCAAATAACCACTCATTACAAACAAGGTGTGCAGAAGATCATCGCTGAATGCACAACATGTTAAACCTTGAAGCAGATGGGCTACAACAGCAGAAGACCCTACTGCGTCAGTGCTGTCAACTAAGAACAGGAAACACAGACTTACCAAATTTGGACAGTACAAGATTGGAAAATGTCTTAATGAGGAGTTTCACTTTCTGCCATCACATTTGTACGGCAGGGTTAGTATCATTGGTTCAAGCTGCTGGTGCTGCTGTAATGGTGTGTGGAATATTGTCTTGCTACACTTTGGTCTTCTTCCAGCAGGATAACATGCCACGTCACGAAGATTCAATAATGTCAAACTGGTTTCTTTAACATCACAATGAGTTCATTGTGTTCAAAATGGCCTCTACAGTTACCAGATCTCAATATGATGAAGCACCTTTGGGATTTGTGACAAATCCGCAGCAACTGTGTGATGCTGTCATATCGAGATAGACCAAAACTTCTGAGGAATGTTTCCAGTATCTTGTTGAGTGTATGCCACAAAGAATTGAGTCATTTTTGAAGGAAAGATGGGATCCAACCCAGTTCTAGTAAGGTATATCTAATAGGGCTGCCACAAACGATTATTTTGATAGTCGACTAGTCACCGATTATTTTTGCGTTTAATCGACTAATCAGATCATGCATCCATTGGATGTACAGCTTATTGCACCAGCAGCATCTGCTGTTATATAACTATCATTAGCTTACAGCTTTAAGTGTTTGAGGTCTGTGCAAACTAAAAATAAAGGCAAGATGATAGTTTATTAAATTTTAATGAAATTTGCAGATTGTTTCGGTGAAGTTTAATAAACTCCTTGCCAAACAATAACATTTTTAAGTTATCTAAGTGACTTATATATCATGTTTAACCTGAGTAGCGAAAGACCGCGGTGGGTTTGAAAACGATTTGGTGTTCTCACGGGCTCTAGTGAGCCTTGCCCTCGGCTAGCTATCGAGCTAGTGGGTAACAGACGTTTTTGAAAATGTGGTGTCTTGATAAACTGAGCAGATATTTGAGGTTTACACAGCTACATTCTCGCCTGAAAATATGTTAAACGTTTATTTTGTGACCCAGAAAGAATAACAAGAGTAATATTTAAACTAACTAGCTGCCGCCATTGTTGGAAACTGAGCTGGGCTGTGCTATGAATTCTGGGATACAGCTACTTCTTCTTCTTCTTCGGGGTTTAACGGCAGCTGGCATCCTTGTACATGCAGTGCTGCCATCTTCTGTTTCAGTCTGTTATTACACTCTTAAATTCTACTTATTCCTGCGTCTTTTGTGATCTTACAAAGCTTCAAACGACGCGTTGACTACTAAATCAGTCGTCGACGATAGTCGACGTAATCGTGGCAGCCCTAATGCAACTACAATTAGGGGTGGGTTTTAATAATCGATTCATCGATTAAAATTGATTCTGGCTTGGACAACGTGATATCGATTCATTAAAATCCTGAATCGATTTTTTTAATATAAATGTATTTTGCCCAAAATTCCAGAATCTCAGGTGAGACATCACAAAATTTTGACAACCACCAAACATTTAAAAGAGTAAATGAGAGCAGGAACACGGCTTCTGCACAAAGACGTAAACACAAAGCGCAGACCCGCGAATCAGAATCAGTGAGATGTCGCCTTTCTCACCCGACGGCAGGGACACAGCCGGGGCTGAAAGCCGACAGCTCGCTGATTCTGATGTTTCGGCGGGTCCGCGCTTTGTGTTTACGCCCATTTTGCGCTGATTCTAAAGCTGTTAGTTTCATCTCTCTCCAAACAATATTGACCAAACCAGCAGCAAAAGAATATCCAAACTACGCTTCACATAAACATCGTCATGGACTCCCTCTGACTTTTGCTGTTTTGCTTCCACCACAATAAAATCACACTTCATGCACAGCTCTCTCTCTCTCTCTCTCTCTTTCTCAGTGTTCAAGAACAGTTTCCCGTCTATCCCTGAAATCTGTTTTCTGCATTATTTGCTTGCTTGTTACGCACAAGACTATCGTTGTTTACAGCACTGTCGGCCAATGTTTTTTTTCTCCTTTTACTTCCGAAAAGAAAACCTAATTTCTGCCGTTCAATAGGCTTCTGAACAAATGTTTAAACTTTTTAAAATTATACAAAATGCAAAACGCTCAGCCGTGTCTCTAATAAAACCGCTGTAACTTCAGAGGTAATGTTCATATGTTAATTAATGGTTTTCTTTCGTTTTTGATGTACTGCAGAATATTTTTATAAAATCCTAGGCCAGGAAAAATCACCTTCATGTTTTTCTGTTTTATCTTCAGCTCCTTTGACACAAAGGCATCTGCTGTGATGCTCACACCTTTGATAAAGTCTGGAAAGTGTCAGCTTCCTTTTTATAGATACAAAAATATGTAAATGTCCTGATCTGAATTATAATATTTCTGACTGTCTGAGGCAAAATTTCCCAGATTTGAATCGAATTGAATCGAATCGTGGAACAAATCGATTCTAGAAATCGGTGACGATATTCAGCCCTAACTACAATGTAGTGTCTAAACATTTCTACAATAGAACAATGAAAGTAGAGCCTTTAACAGCATCACTTGTGAGAAATGCGAAGAAGTGAATAAATGAATCAGGAAGTGATTTCTTTCATATTGAAAGTGCTTTTACATTAGCCACAGCTTCCAGGAGTTTTCTGGTTTTTGTTTTGTTTTTAAGCAGCATATCAAACACGTTTTTAGCTGCGATGTTTTAGTCATACGTGTCTCTCTCTGTTCCTCCCCCACAGTTCATATGTGCAGTATAGATGGAGACAGTGAAAACCACACCGCCCTGGACCTCAAGTTAGTGTTTCCCCTCATAGTAACTTATAACATTACGGAGCAGGTAATCTATCATTCCTTACCAGCAGGCCCTCCTCTCCCTTCATTACCACCTGGATGAATGATGCTGTCAGAACTTGTCACCCCAACATCCATCCTCTCGCTCTGTGTGCGCTCCTTTTGTTAAAAATAGATCATTAATTCAACAAAGCACTGCCATTAAACTCACAGCTCTCCTAACAAAAACATTGTTTAAAAGGTGATGCTTGCTTTCATAAAGCCTTTATGTTATCCCACACCAAAAAAATAAATAAAGTAGATAGAGTGTGGTTGTAAATCAGCAATTGTGCTCTTACTGCAATGTCCAACCTGTGTGTGTGTGTGTGTGTGTGTGCGCGCTGTTGTGCTTTGTAGTCCAGATGAGAGGAGGTTCTGTGTGTTCTCGCTGGCTGCGTCCACAGATGGCAAAGAGATCCTGGGAGGGTGAGTACAATTTGCTTTTATGTTTCAAGGCAGTGACTGACAAGGTTGAAATGAGTACTGAAGGCTCTTTATGAAATTTGAATTCAAGCACAACTCTGCTTTTCTTCCATTTGTTGGCGGTATATTCGAAATATGTTTATTAGAGCCTCAATTTAGGGGAGTTGTTTTATTCTTTTCTCAGCCTCTCTTCTCTCTCATTTCAGAGCAAACGACGGCTGCCTTTACGTTTTTGATCTTGAGCAGAATAAACGAATGTTGAAGGTTAGTGTGTCTTTGTGTGCATTTGTCTTTTTGCTCGCGCGTCGTCTTGGCCGTGCCCGTTTCAGCGTCACGTCTGTCTGATTTGCGCTTCATCCTTCGGTCAAGGTTAGCCAGATGCAGCGGAGCAGAAACTACATAAAGTTTTACACCATCCTGTAGTCTAATATAGCAGCGAAGAGTCCAGCTCCGCCACACAGTGGGACGGTGGGGGTTAAACCTACCGCCCTCCCTCCTCCCATAACCGCCCCGTGCGCAGAAGTCAGCATTCGACCTCGACCATCTGCTTCGTCTCTGTCGTCCGCCGTTTCTCTGTCTGTCCCTCCTAATTACCTCAGTGTTGTGGTGTGTTTCTGTGCTTTTATCTCTCAACTTTTTATTAGTTGTTTGTACTTTCACTGTCACTTCCTCATGTGCCGCACTAGACTTTCCACGATTCAGTGCAGTGATGGGAAACTGAAGTCGGGGCATTTTGCTGCTGTGGTTCCGGTTAGTGTTTTTCCCCATTGGAGGGAAGGATTTCTGCAAATCAATAGAAAGCTGTTGAGGCTGATCTGTGTCTCACAATGAGACGTTCATATTCTCTCTCAGGATGACGGTCATCTCGTCCACTGAATGGGTTTAGTGATTATAAAATGATGTGAATCACACGCTGTGGCCTTCATAGTAACCTGTTAGAGATGGCCTCCACATCATTAAAACGGTAAATAATGAAATGTCTTATGAAAGAAAGCAGTTCAGTTGTTCTGCTAGAACCGCTCATCACCATGCTTCATGTTGAGTTATCCTTTCATTTGTGACACATCCTTTTATCTAGCGATTTATTTCGTCTTCTTGCACATATAAAGGACAAAACTAACAAACACTTGTACTGCTGTAATTACTAACAGCTACATCTTTGCATTTGGAGACTCACAACCATGCCGTGTGTATAAAGCCTGTTTGTAGCACAGCCTTTGAGGCTTATGTAGTGAAAAGTCTGAGTTTCAGTGCGCAGCAGCCTTGAAGAAAAATGCTCCTTTCATTACTCCTGCATAGGCACAGACATGCATAAGTGCGCACACACACACACTTTTCACAACAACATGTAAATAGCCCACTTGTAAATAGCACATTCTTGCACACATGTGCACACGCTCCATACAGTAAACACTGACTCTTTCTTTTGCTGCCGTCCTCATCAGATTGATGCCCACGAGGACGACGTGAACGCGGTGGCGTTCGCCGACAGCTCGTCCCAGCTGCTGTTCTCTGGCAGCGATGACGCACTGTGCAAGGTGTGGGACAGACGGACGCTGCGGGAGGACAGACCGCAGCCTGTTGGACAGCTGGCCGGCCACCGAGACGGCATCACCTTCATCCACAGCAAGGTGGGTGCGAGTGTGTGTGTGTCTGTGAGGGGGGGTCTCTCAGTAAAAAGTTTTCCAGTTACTTGGAAATGGTTTAAATGAGAACATTAATCGTACAGGACGTTTATTCAATCACATGTATTGTTCTAACTCTCAGATCTCGGTCTCTTTTTTTTTCCATTTTGTCACGATGCCAGGGTGACGCTCGCTACCTGATCAGCAACTCGAAGGACCAGTCCATCAAGCTGTGGGATGTCAGGAAGTTCTCGCCCAAAGAGGGGCTGGCAGCTTCCCGTCTGGCTGTCACCCAGCAAAACTGGGACTACCGCTGGCAGCAGGTTCCCCAGAGAGGTGAGGAGGGGAGGGGCCGAAGAAGGGCGAAAGGGAGGTACTCGTGGTAAATGAGTCAGAGGGGAAGTTGGAGGACGAGAGGAGGAGAGGTCACACAGAGGAGGAGATAAAGATGAAATGATGATATTAAAAAAAGAGAGAGAGGAGGCAGTAACAGGGAAGGTGTGTGTGTGTGTGTGTGTGTGTGTGTGTGTGTGTGTGTGTGTGTGTGTGTGTGTGTGTTTGTGTGTGTGTGTGTCGTGAGGATAAAAAGACTGTAAAGCCACACGTAGGGAGAGTGATTACCATTACAAGCCAAAGAGGAGGGAAGGAGTGGAGGAGAGGTGAAGGATAGGAGTTTGGATAATGAGATAGAGCAGGAAGAGAGGAGGAGACGAGGCGGTAAAAAAACTAAACAAAATGAAACGATCTAGTTCAGGGTGCAGTTTCTTCTAAGCTTGATATAAATCTACATGGTCTTTTGGATTAAAGTTGAGGACAAGTGTGAGGAAAGAGCATAAACAGTAAAAAAAAAAAAAACATTTATAAAATGGAGAAATCCTTGTGCATCTTTTTGTTATTTAGCAGTTTTGTGTTTGTTTACTTGCTCCTCGCAGCCCTGAAGAGACACAAGCTGACAGGCGACACCTCAGTAATGACCTACCGAGGTCATGGCGTCCTCCACACCCTGATACGCTGCCGTTTCTCACCAGAGTTCAGCACTGGGCAGAGATTCATCTACTCCGGCTGTTCCACGGGCAAAATCGTCAGTAAGTGACTGTGTGTGTCTGTCAGTGTGTAAACGGCGACAAAGTCTGCGTGAGCTGATGCACAAAGTAATATTTGAAGAATCGAAAATCAGTTGAACCCTGTGTGTGTGTGTCCAGTCTACGATGTGCTGACCGGCACGGTGGTAACCAGACTGGTGGGCCACGACGCGTGCGTGAGAGATGTCAGTTGGCACCCGTACGAGGACAACATCATCAGCAGCTCTGTGAGTGCGGTTAATGCAGAAAGTGTCCTGCTGGAATCAGCGTGTGAAAGCTCGTCATCATAAATATCACATTAAACCCAAAAGAAAGCCCTTTCCAGAAGTTGTAAAACGATTTAATAGAGTGGCGTTAATCCCAGACACTGTTTCCTCTACTAATGGAATAAGGCATAATTTAGAAAAGTCTGAGACAATTTGATACGTTTTCTGGTAATTACGGGGGAAAAATGACCATTTGCAGAAATAAACGACTGTTTTTTTGCCCGCTCACATATTCCATTAAATTAGACTTTTTAGCAATTTCACTACTACCACTACTTGATAAAATGGAAAACAACATTAAAGCAGTGCAAATGAACTGAGCTGTTTCGACTAGAAGAAGGAAGCAGACATGAGATGCAGAGTACTTTATGTTTATACTTTACACCGCTGAGGCCTGGACCAAATCACACACAAGCAAAGCTGGATTTATGGTCGTGCAGTGCTGCTTCCAAGCGTAGCTCTTTGGGTGTGCAGAGAGGAGGATTGTGGGAGTTCAACCAGCAGAGAGGCTACAGCAAGGGTGCAGTCCTGCAGAAAGTAAACACAGCTTTGCCCCCGAGCAACGCGTCAGAGGAAAAAGTGAATTAAAAATCCCAAAAAGCAAAATAAGAAGCGCAGAAATTGGAGGTTTTCCACATATTTTGACTCGGCCACTAAGTAGGTCTGCAGAACTCTGTGTAGCACATATGCGCTATTGATGTAGTAGCATATCAAGACCATAAATTAGCTCTTTGCTTGGCTAATAAAAATGCTGCTTCTTTTCCATTTGTGGTTAAAAGCTGCCGCTTGTTTTGTTGGCATAAAGCATGAATCATGTCACCGTTATTTAACAGAGCAGACAGGCTCAGCAGCTGTTTTAAAAGTGATAACAAGAGTCCATCCAGCTTAAGAACATTAAACTACGGGGCTTAGATGGCACAGTTATTATTTTTTAACCTCTGATCTCCATCCTTTCTCTACAGTGGGACGGAGCGGTTCGAATGTGGGAGCACAGACAAACCCATCCCCTAGACGAGGAGCGAGACACGACAAGGGGAGGAGGAGGAGAGGAAGGGAGCTGTTGGAGGAAGTGATGTTAGCACAGAGGAAGGCAGTGAGCTCAGAAGGCCTGGGAGAGACTTGAGTATCTGCTAACGTTAGTGCGGGATATTAGTGATTCAAATGAAAGCGTGGCTGAGAAAAGTTCACTGGGAAGGCGCCTGAGCCTCGTGCTGTCCAGTGCCGATCAGAACACGGCGGGACGGCTGTTGCCACCTGCAGCTGTCTTTCTGTTTTTTCCCCCCCTGTTTTTTTGTTTATTGCCTCATGTCTTGCACAGAATAAGGAGGCCAGAGCTTTTTCAATCCAGCCTGGGACATTTTACTCAAAATGCGCTGAAGCTGCACTTAACGAGCTGTTGGAATGAAACAATAAGTTAGTGATTTTATATATATAT
>NW_005187551.1:26530-35455 GCF_000239375.1 Pundamilia nyererei | reverse complement strand
ATATGGAAAAAACAACAACTTTGGATGTTGCAGGGGAACGTAATGATGATAATTTTGTAAAAATGTATAGAATTTTAATTTGTTTGTGTGTGTGCGCGCGTGTGTGTTCAGGGAGTGTATTTAGATTGTCGTCAGTGTCCTGAGTCTGTTTGGACTCTGCTGTTATGAATAACACAACACAGGCTGTGTCCTATTTTAGGGAACATCTACCTTTACAGACTCAACATATAATCATAAACATTTTTTTTCCAGTTGGCAAACTCATGAAGCTGATAATTGCGTTAGCTTTCCTGAGTTTATTCAAAACTCGACACGCTCAAGGAAGTTTCAGTCATTATTCGACCTGGTCTGCCTCATCAGAAAGAGTTTGAAAGTTTTCGCTGTTATTCTGAATCCTCTGTAGGCTTCCTCAAGGCTAATGTTAACTCCCTGTCCCTCAGACACAGCAATATTCTCGTTCCAGGGTCAGCACTCAGTGTAATTTTTGGCTAAATGTAAGCCTGTGATTTGATTCAAAGATTTGATTGTGTGTGATTAATGTGTTCAAGTCAGCACTTAGGGGAAGGGGAACACGCACATGGTTTCAAAATGATCTGTATATGCAATTTTCAGGTGTTTATATCAAAGCTCATATTTCACTCTCAGACTTTGCAGTTATAATAAAAACCTTTCTTCAAACGTATCACGAAGGGGCTGTTGGTCATTGATCAGATGTTTCAGGCTTTAAAAGTGTGGGAGCTGCAGGAGAAACTAGAACGACACTTCAAACAACACACATGACTCACGGGATGGGATTTTTAAACATTTGTCATTGAGCTTCTTTGTGTGTTTTATAGAGCTAACTGCAGCTGCCAGATATGCACACAGTTGACAATTAGCTGCTACAGGAGCCATAGCAAAGTTGTCTGAAGGTCATTGTAATGTCAGCAGTGCACTTACCGGCCTAAAATTAGACCTAACATACTTTGGCGTGCCTGGTTTCATTTACACCTACTGTTCTGACTTCTTACAAAAGACTCCAAAGCTCTGCTGGAAAAGTGCATCATCACAGTGAATTTCAAAAGTTTGCACTCATCATTTATTATTTACTACACTGGAAAGCTTTCTCTGAATAACTTTGAAGACTAACGAGAGAAACCAAAAATCCACCACCTCATGGAAGTTAGCAGTCCGTCTGCCATTAGTCTGCACTGGCTTGTGAAAACGGCATCAGTGTGCTTTATGTGAGCATGAGTACCACGGAAAGACTAAATGCAGTCCATTTGGCTCAGACGGTTGAAGGGGGGCTTTAAGAAGCTCCAGCCTGAGTACTGAGCCTGGAAATAAAGCAGACTGAACGTGCTGTGAGAAATGCAGCTGTCCATGGCGCCAAATGCAAGCTGGCAACCGCTTATAACTTAAATTAGTTTTGGCTCCAACAGCTCATTCTTAGACTGGAGAGTCCTGAAGGAGAGAACCGGAAAAGGAGCTAAATGATCCAAGGTCAGAATGAGACTACTATTATTATTACTTTTCCCAATGCAGGAAATGCAAATATAAGTGAGCAGCATCACGAGAGCTATTTTAAAAGAACTGGGATTTTTGTCATGAACTAAAGATTAATTTTGTTTACTTTTTAATTGTGTTTGAGCATTGCTGTGAAAATAATGGGGTCAATTACAGCAGCAAGCATTACTGCATCTCCTCTTTCTGCCTACGGGGGAGGGGTTTTGAGGGTAAAGGGGACATGGAGGGGGGGTTGTATTTTTGTAAACCATGTGTTCTCTCGCGTGCCTGACAGTGATAGAATAGAAAGGTCCTGGAGTGGGACGGGTGTCCTTTTCCCAGACAAAAGCAAGCGAGGCAGACTCCACAGAGAGGGAGGACGAACGTGGGTCGAACAACATGAATCTAAAGACAGGAAACTCCTCAAATGGCTTCACACCAGAGATCAGTTTGGATAAACTACACCGGATGGCTGCAGAGCTGATACTGCCTGGACGATCCATCTTGAGGCTCCTGAACACTGTTCTGGAGTTTGTTACAAACTTTCTGGCCCGAGTTTTAGGAAGCAGCCTGATCAGAAGACACTTCCACCTGCTGCTGTCTGGATTGGTCCTCTTTGGGCCTGTGCTCAGCTTCTGGGTATCAAAGTATAGCATCTTTGCAAACAGCAACCACTACCTGTACAGGTGAGGACTCCGGGAGACAATGAATTACTGCTTATAGTGCTTTGCGTACACCAGGGGTGTCAAACATAAAGCACAGGGGCCAGAATTGGCTATTAGGTGGAGATAGGTGGAGGACCTGTTTGTGGAGAGTTTAGCAATGATTTATCATGATTTAATTGGATGGAAATAATTGACTGAAATAGCTGTAGTAACTGCTGTCATTGCTAAAAGAAACTGTATATCTTTGATAAAGACACTGCTCCTTTAATAAACTCTTGACTCGGTAATAAAACCCAGCGCACCCTTGCTCACTGTAGTGCTCGCTGGGCTTTTACTGCTTCAGCCCTACTTAATCTGTTTTGATGGCAAACTTTCACTGAGTCTTTATTCTGAGTCAGCTTGTGGAACAATACAGTTCAGCATTCACAATCATCATAATGTCATTTGGCCCACTGTTTTAGGTTCATATAATCCATCACATATTTTTAAAATGCAGTTATGATATTAAATTATTCCTCATTTATTTTTGTGGATGCTTTGCTGCCACTCATTTGTCACATACACTGAGTAAACCCCCACCCAAAAACCAATACAATATTAATATACCACTTTTGAAAAACAAAAGCAGCACATAAATATTGTATGATAATGTCATTCTGAGGTATGATGATAACTATGAGGCAGTAGCAGAATTAAAGTCTTCCTCAGACTGTTCAGTGCACTTACATGGAACTAATTAAGTGAAACCACCGGCTCATCAACTTTGATACCTCAAAGCAAGTTTGACTGAACTGAAAAAGTTAAAAAGACTCAGCTTTGCTGTAAAGCTTGAATTTTTATGCATATCAAAAATAGATTTACTTTCTGAGCACTGTGTTAGCAAGAAGCTCCTGGATCTGACCTGCTGGCTGCCTGAAGTCTTTGCGTGTTCTGTGTGGAGTCTGGATGTTCTTTCTCTGGCTTTCTCCGCCAATTCAAAGACATAAATGTCAGGGTAACTGGCGAATCTAAACTGCCCCAAATTGTGATTATGAGCATGAACGCCTGACTTTCAACCTCCCCAGGATCCTCCTGTTGCTGTGACTGTGAGGGAAAAGTAATTCTACACATATTTCATTACTGCGTGTGTTTTGCTCATATATATGGTGTGTACTGATATCCTTATTCATCACGCTCTCACAGGAAGTTCCTGAGGTCCACTTGGGGTTGGACCTGCATCTTTACGGGCGCTTTCATCATCCTTCTCTCCCTCTCAGTCCGTCACTCCACCTCTCTTTCCCTCCGCCACCTCTCTCGAGTAGGCCTCACAGGTTTGCTCTGGTGGAGCTGTCAGCGCCTCCTGACCCTGCTGGAGGATGCAGCGGGGACCTGTTACGAGCCCATGACCCCAGGCCAGGACGGCCAGAGCCCGGCCTCCCCAGTACAGCCTCTGCTGCTCCTGCATGAAGACCAGAACAAGGCCTCCTGCCTGAAAGCCCACATGCTGTGGCGAGGCTACGAAGTCTCCCAGGACGTCCTCATCCTCTGCTTCTGCTGTCTGCTGCTTGTCGAGGAAATGTGTGTCTTTGGTCATCACTTGGAGCGACAAAAGCCTCTGCAGAGGTCACCCGGGACCCCGCTGAGAGTCGTCTTCCTCCTGTGTGTTCTTCTCCTCCTTGTTTGGATGTTTCTGCTGCTTTGTTTGCTTGCATACTTCCCAAAGTTTCCCTCCCAGCAGCTGGGTGGAGCTCTGGGCTACCTGGGGTGGAGAGGACTCTATCAGGGATTGTATAGACTCGGATCGAGATGGGGTTGTCCTGGTTTGCCCAGAGAGGGACTTTCTACCACGGTTTACACCAACAAACAGCCTTAGTAGTGTGGCACGCTTAATGAAAATGGTTAGATTTTGGCACTGAAATGTCCTTCAAAGCTTTGGAACAAACTTCCAAACCCTCTTTTAAGACTGCATGCTGTAAATGTGACATCACGTTAATAGTTTGCTTTCTTTAGAGGTCAAAATTAGTCCAAAAAAAAGCTTAGAAATCTCATTCAGACAAAGTAAGTGAGAAAAACTGCTGCTTTATTGTGTAATCTGAACCAAAATGCAGGCACAGTTAGAAAAAGATTTCTGGGAGCAGGTGTATCATTACTTGATGAAGAGTGTCATTCTACACTGGTTGTTGCTTATTAAAAAAAAAAAAACGAGCCTGGAGTCTGCCTCAGTAGATGAGCGCTTTCCCATCTCCTCTGGGTCTCTTAATCTTGTCAAAGTTCTTGTTAATGATGTCAAACAACACAGCCTGGAGAGAGAAATAAAGACACAGAGTGTGATGCACTGATGATATAGGGAAGACAGACAGTTTACAGGGAGTCATAAAAGAGAGGGACGTCCAGATATGGAGCTGTAATCACGTCAAACAGCTCCTTTCATCATCGCCCGCAACGCCTTGTTCATTAGCGGCATCAAACACGGGAGGACAATGGCCGAAGGAAAGAGACGAGCTGATTAATGGACGGGAGACGGAGCGCCAATCAATTTAACACAAGCACTGCAATTAGTTTAATTACCCTCCTATTAAGAAGGAATGGATTCCATTTAAGCTGCCGCTCCCGCCGGTGGACACGACAGGCATATTTTACACCCAAGCCGCTCAATTTAAAATACAGAGCATGAAAACAGCAGATGGTACACGGAGTGTGGGTCATGAGATTCAGGATACACGCAGTCAGAGAGGGCCAACTGTAAGCAAGAGGCAGTAGGTGTCTTACGTATGTATTGCGGATGTCCAAGACCACAAGGCGGAGCTCGCAGTATTGATATTGGTCCAGCTCGTGGACCAGCTGTCTGTAGTCTCCCTGCAGCAGAAAACCCACACCACAAACAGCGAGCGTATTAGCAAAACAATGTGTAGTATGATAAGCACATGACACAACAGCAACTAATTTATGCGGGAGAGAATGTCCTCATAAGTTGTTTTTTTTTCAGCGCACCGGCACACATTTTTGTCATTCACACATTAATATGCTGATTAGGATGCACAGCGGGAGACACTGACCACGTGGGGCGACTTGGAGGCTTTGGCCACAGCGTCACCCCTCTCGTTGTAATACCTGCCAAAACAAGGAGAAGAGAGGAGTTACAGTACCACCCACCTGTTTTAAAATAGCCCCCAGCGTTTCGCTAAATGTCACATCCAATGCCATATTCAACACATCAGTCTGGTTTTTAATAAAAAGACAAAGCAGAAGACTGCCTCTCATTATCTCTGTTAAGATTTTCTCACTTTTAAATGTGGAATTGAAGCCTTTCTGATTCTGCTTATATCTATATGACTTTTTTTCTGTTTGACTTCACTAAATAAAGATGGATGAGACCCTCTGAAAGCCTGAATTGCTGTTTATCTGTATAGATTTCTCAGTAATTGTGGATATTCTTATGATACTGAGCGCAGCAGGTTTTGTGGTTTTCTCTGCCAAATACTTTTGATGGAGTAATGTCAGGTCTGTTTTCCTGGCTACGTCAGTGCAGACTCTTACTTTGAAATCTGAGTCTGGAATCCTTCGATCTTGGTGCGTGTGTTGGTCAGCAGCTCAAACACTTTCTCCTGGTGGACACGAAGGAAGATTTAAAATGCAGCTGGATAAATTTCACCCTAAAGATAGACTCCACATGTGATTGTTTACTAACCTGGACAGCCACTCCGAAATTGTTCCCATCCTCAATTTTAGGAATCTGGAGTTGCACCCACATTGACACCTTCCAGGAAAATAAAAAGAAAAAAACCCCCACTAGTACAATATACAAGACTTTTTATCACATTAATATTTTCTGCACATAAAAACCCAACAAATTTTTCTCCACATAAAGTTCTGAGACTGACCGTGTTGAGCTTCTCCTTCAGTGTCTGGATCTCAGTTTTGACCTTCGGCAGGAGGCTCTCCACCTTCTCATTGGTGCAGATGGGACCACATGGAGGGCCTGGAGGACAGAGGATAGCACTCCTTCACTTAGTGAGCTGCAGATTTGCTTTTGTAATATAGAAAAAGTTCCTTATGCCCTTGCTTTCTTCCAGTTAGCTAATCCGTGTGTAAACGGTGTTTAAACTTTGTGTCGTCAGCTCATGAGCCACAGTAGACTCATCAGTTTGTTACAAAGGAGCCAGAAAAGCAGTGATGTGTTTCATACATGGGTTTGGAGCCTTTCTTCCTGCAGTATTTATTGTCCTTATTTACAGGAATACGGTTACTGCTAAACGAATGCATCTTTCTTTCTATTTTCCCCCATTTACCTGCGTCTTCATCCTCTTTATCACTGTCCTTGTCTTTCTTCCCCTCCTTAGCCTCCTTCTGTAAAATAAGAATAGAAGGCATCGGGTCAGAGTTTTTGCTGATGATTAATCTCCAAGACAGCTAAGCTGCACGCCTTTTTCTTTTCTGGCTTTTCAACCTTGGGATCTCTGTTGGATTCTTTTTCTTTGCTTAAGACATGTAACCCAGTTGCAGCAATCTGTGCCCCTTGATATTCTAAGGAGACTCCAGCAGCTCCCGAAAGTTGTGCAACCACCCCAAATATTCTCCTAACCCTCGTTAAAAAAACCAGTGGCATTAGCTACACGGCTCTCTGCCCTCCTCTAAATCCCTGCATGAGTATTAGTTCAAGACACACAGCCTTTGTACGGTTTATAAAAATCTGAAATTCACAGCCGACTGAAGTAACATAAAAGACCCGCTCGCTGCCAGTTTGTAAAACAGCCCTTGGAAATTGCACTGTGATTGGTTGTCATGGTAACTGGGGACTCAGCATTGTGTCTTTATATAATGAAACACTAAATATAAACCCTGAGCCGAGGACCCCAGTTGAGAGGAGGCTCTATGAAGAAATTCAAAGGTTAGACAAATAAAACACAGATGTGAGGCTCCTGGATATGAAAGCCATTACATCTGGGTAATGGAAAAACAGCCGTCCTTCATAAATCACCCCGAATGCTCCTTTATTGGATTTATATCACAGTTTTAAAGAACAGTCTTCTGGGATGGAGTCCCCACCTGCTCTTTTTTCTTGCGCTTGGCCTCCTCTTTCGCCGGATCGGGTATCGGGATGTCGAGTGGAGCCTTCAAAGAAGGCAGATCGTTGCATCTGAAAGACTGACGCACAAACACAAGTCACCTAATGTGAGAATCAAGAGCCCGGTGGTATGTGCCCACAGTCACACAGGTGGATACCTTCAGCAGCTCCTGCAGCTCTTCGAGCTTCTGAGGGAAATATGTTGACACCAGCACCTCCGCCTGTTAAAACCAAGTAACAAAATCCACATTAACAATTCAAACTTGTGAAGCAGAGCTGGGAAAGATTTCTCATTTTCGTTTGAGTTACCTCCTTGGTGAGCTTTTGGCAGAAGTCGTCCACCTAGAATAAAGTCACAGATTTTAGGCTTGCTTATAAATGACCATTTTATTTAGCCCCTGCTGCTGCTCACCTCCCGTGACCCCTGCTGTCCGTAGACAAACCCCATGAAAACAAACACTTATATAGACACTAGCTCGCCTGCTAGCATCACTGACACACTAACCATGTAAGTGAAGGGAAAGGAGAGTTAGCTTGCTGCTACATAACACTTTGTGCTAGCGGACTCACCTGTTTCTTCGACTTGAGGCGAATATCCACAGCAGCCATGTCGTCTTTGGAGAGCAGAAGTTGTTTATTAGAGTTTAGTAAAGGCTTTGACTTCACAGGAGGCGGTTAGAAATAAGAATATGCTCTCTTTCTGTGTAATTCAATTCCGTGCACGACACGGACAAATACTCACAGTTACTCAGCATAAAAAGCGAAAATGAAAGTAAAGAGTGTTTTAGACAGTTCCGTACTTTCCTGCAATAATAGCGAATGGACGTGTTGCATTGTGGGCCGTGTAGTTTTATTTGACTTTATTTTATAAGGAGCAGTCGACTTCTCATTTCCCAGAAAATGGGGCTGTGATGGGAACAGAGTGGGGAAGTCTACAAGCAAAAAAAACCACTCAGAGAAATGCGTTTCTGTGTGGCAGTAGTTATTTCTTTGTCTTCGAAGGGCTAACCCTCATCCAAGAATAAAAAAAAGTCACCTAACTCAAGGGATGAATCAATGTTGAGTCTAAACATTCACAATTTAGCCCCAAGAACCAATTCTTAAGGCACTTTAGTACGAGCAGCCTGTCACAAAAACATATTTCGCCCCCTCATCGTTAAATCTGCAAAAATACCAAATATAACTCAATTTGACAGGCATAAAATTATATTTTTGGACTAACAAGTTGATTCCTAAAAAGCTATTAGTTGAAAACCTGACATTTATCTGAGAATTTTGCAGTATGTCCTTAAAGAATTGAGGAACCTATCCTCAAAAACAGGATGATAAACCTAAAAATAGATAGACCTAAAAACTGTCTACAGCAGAAGAACAGTATCTGAAAGTCATGTCCTTAGAAGCAGGAAAAACAATACATCAAAAACCTGACACAGGACCTGAGAGACGCATCTGACCTTTTATTCATCTATTGCCTGTCCCGTTTGGTTCTTTTGCCATCAGAATTATTGTCTAAAGGCGAGGAAAGATGCCCAACGGATTTACTTTACCAAATTGACCATCCCAGCCTTGCCGTAATGGTCTATTTGATTCACCTTTTATTGTTTATTTTATTTTTTTATTTTCACTTGCAAGATACGGGACAGACTTGAATGAGGAAAAGAAAGGGGAGAAAGGAAGAGGGGGAAAAACAGCGGAGAAGAGGGACGGGGATAAAGGGCAAAAAAACAAAAA
>NW_005187551.1:23949-24850 GCF_000239375.1 Pundamilia nyererei | reverse complement strand
GCCAGGGAAAGGGGGCCCAGGCCCATCCGGACCGGGGACCAGAACAGCAACATCAGTAAGCCTTTCTTAAAGAAGGGGGAAGAACGAGGAAAAGCTGAGATTACACAAAAATTAAATCACAGTGATGTCCTTCAAAGCACCTGGACAACTATTCCTGAAGACTACAGAAGAAAGCTGTCAAATAGAATTCAATCAATCCATCAATCAATCAATCAAACTTTATTTATAAAGCACTTTTCATACAAAAAAAAAAGTTGCACAAAGTGCTTTACATGGTTAAAAGCAGCCCACCCCACCCCAACTCAGGCTGTGTGGATCTTACAAATGCTGACTAAAGCTTGTTAGATTGCACAAACTCTGTTTTTGTCTCATATTCTGATATATTCTGTATTTATGAAGAAACATATGAAGAAATGGCTCAAGACTTTTGCATAGTACTATATATCAATTTTTTGTCCATAACTATTATATATATTGTAATGTTTAATACTCGGTTTATTTTATTTTATTTTGTCTTCTTTTTTCCTCTTCTTTATGTTTTTGTAAAAGCAAAAATCTTTGCACCCATTAACCTAACCTAAAAATCAGAGCAATATCTGAAAAATAATTTAGAAAAAAATCAATCTTAAATCAAGTTTAATGCTCAGATTGACCCTAAGACATATTCCTGTCCTCTCAGTTATGTGTGTTAGATGTTAGATGTGTGAACAAATTCTGTATCAGTCTGTGAGTTATGAGTGCTTCCACTGGTGGGTGCTGTTGTTCAGTGTGGAGTAAAGAAAAAGGATTGTGAAGACAAACGACAGCTTTATGTTCCTCTAACCATTGGAAATTGTGTAAAGTGTCTAAACTACACTCTTGTCTATATGCAATTAGGGACTGGTTATTGGATAATTTCCTG
>NW_005187551.1:0-23929 GCF_000239375.1 Pundamilia nyererei | reverse complement strand
CCAGAGTTGATGGTCATTGGACCACAAAAATTTCAGTACTTATCCCAAAATTTCAACTTGAAATTGCAGGGACAAGGTTGAAAACTTGGGCGTGTGGTTTGACAGGGTGCTCTCCTCGAGTCTCATGTAAAAGAGACAACAAAGACCGCCTTTTATCATTTAAAGACGTTTTGTCAAGCGACACTGCAGAGGTTCTTGTCCATGCATTTGTGTCTTCATGTATCGATTATTGTAACGCTCTTCTTTCTGGGCTACCAAAGAAAAGTTTTAGAGGTTTACAGATGGTGCAAAATGCAGCTGCTCGCATTTTAATGAAAACTGGGAAATTTGAGCACATTACCCCTGTACTGAGACCTCTTCATATGCTACCTTGTCAGGTTCAACAGATTTTAAGGTCCTGCTGCTCACCTACAAGGTCTTAAATGGATTGGCACCTTCATAACTCTCTGACCTTTTGCACCTTTATGTTCCACCCCGTGCTCTCTGATCTCAGGATTCTGGCCTTCTAAAAGTTCCTAGAGCCATGAAAAATCTACATCAAATCATTAAATAAAGCTCAAATGAACCTGAAAGATGCTTCTAAGATTTGATTTTATGTTTTAAATCTTTTCTGGATTAAACTACAGGAATAAAAGGAAAAGTGACAAACTTTTGAAAAGAAAGAAAGAAAAAGAGCACTACTCATTATTGATAGGTGAGCGTCTCTGCTGCTACACCAATATTCAGCTGTTACAATAGCTCTTTCATCAGGAGCTGTGTGGACAGAGGCGTGGGCTGCTGTAAAGAGTAAAGCAAATAAAGATACCTGAGTGAAGAGACGACACGTCAGAGCCTCCCATTGTAAACAGGATACCGTCCAACTACAGGTCATCCTGTGCCAGCACACTCTGAGTTGGGACATTATCAGGTAAACCTATCACGTCTAATGACAAAAAGACAGTAAAAACACCACACAGCTTTAACTACTCTGTTAAATCCTTCTCTTATTTCCTGCCCACTGTTGGAGTGTTGGAGCGTACATAACTATGTAGTTGTTTTCTCTTCACCTGTAGTATATGGCACCATAAAATGTAACACTAGAAAAACAATCACTCAGCAGACACGAGGTGACAGTTCAGAGCAAAGGGCGGCTGCACTCGACTGAACTCCATTAGCTATTGCAGCTTTGATTTTGACTGGGTGAGCGATTAAAGGTCTGCACTGTGTTATTCAGTTTGGGGAGGACGTTGAGAAATGATCCAGACAAAGTTCATGCGACTGAACAGGAGTGTAGAAAGAGAGAGGTGGCTTCATGAGTGGCTGGCGTGATGTAAACGACTTTATTTACAGACCTGTCATATTAACACTAATGGTGTATGTGTGTCAGAAAGAAAGCATGCAGCGCTGAGCCTTTGAAGTTCTTGCAAACCATTATTTATGCAGACTGAGAAGAGTAAAGGATTATGTTTTCAGCGATTTCAAATAAATCATTGTAATTTTCTTAATTTACTTTGCCATCCCCCCACAACCCTAAAAAAGAAACCACACCATCATCCCAGCCTATCCTTGTTTTTTTGGACTTTGAGTTTACTGGTGAGGCTTTTGGGCCACAACAACATGATGAAAACACCTTAGCAGGACAAAATGGGCCTGACAGACGTTACAACACACTCGTGTGCACATACAATTGATGCTGCAGCTCCGAGATGCCGTGCTTCTAGCATGTTACAGATGTCACAACTTGAAATGGTTTTGTGTTTGCATGGGGAGAGCATACCTGTAATCCACAGGAAAGGTGTGTGTGTGTTATATCAGTTGTCTGCTGACTCTGCAAGCCCTATCAGACAACATGAGACATGAGGGGTGAAGTTTAACCAGATATATTGGATTGCTGTGTCTCTCTTTATCTCCCAGTGTCCAACCCCACCCTTTTACTTGCCCCTGTCTCACAGTTTCATTTGTGTGTGTGTAAGTTCCCAGAGAGAGGGAAATGTAACAGGATAACGTCTACAGCTGTGCCGTGTCTTATAAATATGATCGGTGTAGTGAAAAGTGATAATTACAGCCATATTCCATTAAACATTATAAATAAAACCTAAAAACTTAGCAGCTTTGAATTTGTCGCACCACTCAAATAACATTTATTATAAAGTCATATCTGCAAATCTTTCATTTACATTTCTTTCAGAGACAAATGATGTGATGATTTTCACTTCTTGGTTTGAATGAAATCCAATTTTGTGCCCTGTTTCAGGGTGTTGAATCTCAAACCTGCTAACTGCTCTTTGTATTCACCAATGCTGACAGAAAGTTAATTACCGAGTGTCAGGTTTTCAGCCTGAAAGGTTATGGCTTTTCTTTATTTCCTACAATGGTTCTTTACTTTAACATGGACCATTGTGGGAGGTCTTTATCCTTCAAAAAAAGTCTTCTACCAGAGGCCTGGGAGCTTGAGGGTGCTGCCCAGTATCTGTTTCCTAGGACTGTGCTCTTCTGGACGGAAATCTTGGATGTTCCAGGGATCTGTTGGAGCCACTTGGCCAGTTCTGGGGGGTCATTACACCACCATACCACTGGAACCACTGTTGCCTTCACCCTCCACATCTTCTCGAGCTCTCCTCTGAGCCCTTGGTGTTTCTCAAGCTTCTTATGTTTCTTCTTCCTGATGTTGCTGTCTTTTCGTATTGCTACATTTCTAACCCTATCACTACAGCCGTCTTCCTCTGCTTGTCCACCACTAATATGTCCGGTTGGTTAGCCATCATTATTTTGTCCATCTGTATCTGGAAGTCCCACAGGATCTTAGCTCAGTTATTCAAAATCACCAAAAGTCAAAAGGTCTCCCATTTTGACCTCGGGACTTCCAGGCCACACTCAGTACAGATGTTCCTGCATATTATGACTTGGTTATGGTCCTGCCTGCTAGCATCTTGCACCCTGCTGTTATTTGCTGGATTGTCTCAGAAGAATCTTTAATGTCTATCAATCTTGTGCTTATACCTTGTTCCTGTGCTGGCATGGTTAGTGCCTTTGTGTTGTTTTTCAGTCCAGCTCAGTGTGGTTCACTGGAGTCCCAGAGCCTTAGAAATGGCTTTGTAACCCTTTCCAGACCGGCAGATGCCAGTGACTTTGTTTATTGGCTGTTTCTTTAGATCCTGGTGTGATGTGTTGCGTTTTGAGATCTTTTAGCCTACTTCACCTTTCTAGTCTTTTTAAAAAAAATCTTGATTCAACCAGCCTGGCAGTAATTAGGCCTGGGTGTGGCTCATGAAGCTGAACTCATGTTTCCAAAAATGTGATTAGAATAGAAAAAATAGAAAAAAATAGAATAGCCCTTTATTGTCATTGTACATGTACAACGAGTGTGAGTGGCCTGAGTTATGGGGTTTCTCTAACCATGGCTCTGATTAGTCAGGTGAGTGGCCGTTGGTGTTGTGGGTCCAAGTGAGATCAGCGGAGATATGGGTGCCCAGACACCCAAGAGGTGGAGAAGATTCCACCCATTCTCCATTTATAATCGATCGAGTGGGCCCGTGGAAAGCCTTATATATGTAGGAAAACTAAAGGTGCCTGGCCTCGTGAGAAATGAGCTGTCATTTGAAACCTATTTCCAGCATCAGCAGTTTACCTTTAGGGCGTTCTGCAGTTGTTTTTCTTTATGTTGTTTTCAGTTTTCATTCTCAGTTTTGTGTAGGCTACTTCCACAGGTTTACACCAGGAATGTGAAACTCATTTTACATGGTGGGTCACATACAGCTCATGCTGATCTTATGTTCTGTCAGTGTACAGAAATTTGGATACAAACCAAATCAATTACGTTAATATAACAAGAAGAAGCACAATTTCAATAGTACATCTCAGTTTATCTACGTGATAAACAAATACTGCTTTATTAAATGAATGAAATATGCCAACATCACTCTTTGTGAAATAAATATGTAATAAATCTATTAGTAATTACTTTTGTAGTATGAATGGACATGGTGGAGGTATTTATCAGTGGGGAAAACTGTTAAACTTGTGAAAATACAGTTAAAATTCAAAAATGTATGTTCTGCATCAAATTTTCCAAACTCCTCCAATTGGCCGGATTGGAGTCTTGATTCTGGCTCGCGGTCCGTATGTTTGCCACCCGAGGTTTACATCCTTTCCATAAGTCTTGCGCTCCCATCTAAACGAAGTGAGAATCGGTGAGAATGTATTTCCGCGCCCTCGCTCGAACTTCCGGTTACTCCCCTCCACGCTGGTACTCCGTGCCTGTTTGTACTCAAGCACTGTGAAAACTTGCATCATCCAGGAGGGGGGACAAAACAGCAGCCGAACATAAATGGGCACGACAGAAGTAACCTATAGGATATTTAATTGTTCCAGAGGAAGCGCCTCCCCCAGATGTGAGTCGGCCGGTCACAGTTGAGTGTACAAAGCGGCAGACGGGCGGAGGACTCGCGGGGACATCCAGTTTGCCGGTGTGGAGGTGTCTCCGTGTAAATGTACACGTTGAGCAAAGTGCAAGGTCCCCTCAGTGCACGTACAGATATGAGCTCTGACCGACTCTAGCGACTGCTGCTCCTCGTGTCTCCCTCTCAGCTAGCTTTTATGTGCCTTTTTACACTGTGATTTTTTTTTTAATATAAGCTAGTTTAACTTTTAAACCAAAGATGTCGTGCCTTTTACTGGGAGTCATACGAAAGTGAGTTATCGCGGCTTTCTAGTGTTTCTGCGATTTAAATGTGTGTCTGCTTTATTCTAACTTCTTTTGTTTTAAAAGTGTTTTGCTTGCTGTTTAAGTTACGATAAACGCGCGGGCAACAGTCACCCCTTCACTGTATTTTCGATGCTTTTATTTTGAAAAGAAAATGACACTAAGCATGAAAACTGAATTTGTTAAGACCATTTTTTGTATGAAAACTAAAAAAGAGACCATTTTGAAGTAAGAGTTGAGACACTGTAGCAGTCTTCATTTATTGTAACAGATTTACATATTCCCAAACTATTTTAAGGAGTTCCTGGAAACAGTTTCACCTTACTGTGACTCTTCCTGTTTGACAGCTGTTCTGTTACCTGCTGAAAAATCTCGTTTGACCTGATAGTTGATACTGGATAATGAAGTTATTTGCTGGCACTCATGACACAAATATAATTTCATGTCTTTATGACTGAAGGAACACATCAGGATAATTTGCCATCTAACCTTTGCTGCTTTTACCCCTCCAGGATTTGTGATAAGCCAACATCACACAAGACTGAAAGTGAGCACTCGATCACATTGTGTGTGTGTTTGCGCATTTATTTTGCTATCATGGATGCATGTTAGAGAGTGGGTGAATTAGTGACTCTGTGACCTGTGGATTTTGTTTGTATTTCCACTTGAGAGATTGCTCATGCCCGGAGGCATCACTGAATGTCCCAGAGTATTTTACTGTGTATTCACCACAGTAGGAGGAGTACTAATGCATGCAGCATGTGTGCATGCTCCTTGAAGTGATGTGCTGGCTTGTCTTTGCTTGACAATTAGACTCCTCCTTAAAGAGGCCTTTGACCAGGATCTGTCAGGGCTTTGAAGGTGGACTGTAGGCGTGTCGGCCTGTGGTGTGTGAGGATTGGCTTACTCACTTGGAGGTGTGTTAGGGGAACAAGTTGTTTATCTAGGATAATCAATAACAGAGCTTAGTGATGAGTTCTTTGAAAGTGTTTGGTCGGAAAAATATTAATCCTTAAACATTAGACCAGGTCCTGCTGAATAGTTGTTCCCTTGATGGCTTATGTCTGGATAAATCTATGCAACAATATACCAAGCAGGAGGCAAAGACGTGGCATAATCAGATGGTTGACTGCAGGGATGTTGGATGAGTCATCAAAGTCTTTACAGGATTTCTAAAAAAAATGTAAAAATATCACAGTTTCTCTGTTGCAGACAAAGAAAAGCAAAGCTGCTAATCTCTTCTCCCAGCTCCCATGAGTTCCTTAGCAAGAAAATGAACAGTTAAAACATTTGCTCGTGTTTAATTCACTTCAAATTCAATCCAGCTCATCCTAATCTCAGTCACACTGGAGATAATATTCAGCACCACCCTTGTTAATTATCATCAGCAGTGTGACAATGATGATGTTTGGGAGCATAGGTAATTGATTTACTGTGGAGGGGGTAAAGGGTCTAAAAGTCTGCAGAGCTGACCAAAGGGACCGGTTTATCGGAAGTCACAGATAAGCCTAAACAAAGTGTCGTCATTTTTGGGTCAAAGGTCAAATAATAGTTGTCTGTTACCGTTGCTGTAGAGCCACAGCCTTGTTGCCCAATAGAACGACAGCCAATCAGTCAAAAGCTGCAGACACAGTGTTGTTTGTAGATGATTATCTCGTCAAGAAACGGGTTTAGTGTCTTTCTCAAATACACCAAATGAGCTGCAGCTGCTCCAAACTGTGGGTACAGTTTACTGGTAAGAAAATGTAAATTCAGTTGAAAAGTCAGCTACAGACCTAACGCACTGGGTCTGAAAGCTGCTTTAAAGTTGGCCTTGAGTGTGACAGTAGTTCTTACTCCTCAACTCTGTGCCTTCACACTGCTGGGTCATATGATGCCTTGCTCATCTTGAACTTCTTGTTGTGCCTGCTGCTCACACCCTTTGTACATTCAGACCAGACTAATGTGTATGTGTGCATGCATCAGTGAAAGCGAGCACATGTGTGCGTGCGTGTGTGTGTGTACAGGATGTATGTATAATGAACCACCGACTGCTGCCAATTGGAGCCACGTGCCTGCAGCTGACTTCATGTATTGATCTTTGAAACAAAGTGAATGTGTGTGATTTGTTTTGGCAGTTATTAGCTGCTCCTTTTAAAAAAACGGGCCTCTCATGTGACCATAAAGAACACGAATTTCACTTTTTTCTAAAGAGGTCATGGGGTTCAGCCATAGTGTCCACAGACACAAAGCACATGCATTGTGTGTTCTATTGTCAGAGACAGGCAAGGGACACGCATGCAGACACCCATAGGCTTGTGTTGTAACTGCATACATGATGACTCTCAGTGGCTTATGTTTGTGAATATCAAGCTGCTAACAAACAGAGGGCCCTGCACCCACCCACAGACCTCTCAGCATATGTGGAAAGGTCAGCTTGAGGCTTTTAGGTTTCTCTAATAACAACAACAAAGACACCTCATTATCACTGCTGCCGCAAAGTGATACTTTGAGGCTTTAAAAGGTGTTTTAGCTTGTCTGTGGCACTCTAAGTACAATAAGGTGGATTAAACTTTGACACTTTTTAACTTGCTTTTTTTCAAGTGTCATATTTGAAACCATCCTGTGTCCTTTAAAGGTTACATCTTGGAAAAATGTCATACATGAAGATACTAAAGGTTATACATAAAAATAAAAACAAAAAAACAAGTTGCCGTATGGAGTGACTGAAGACCAGAAACAACAACAAAGATTTAAAAATGCTGCCAACAGACAAAGAGCACCACACACTTCAGTATTACTGTCAAACATCAAACAACAAGGACACCTGTCTGTACATTTACAATGCACTGCATTGGTACATGCAGTGCATTGTACATTTGGTACATTTAGACTGGGAGGGCACTGTGGTATTGTGGCACAATTGCGTCACAGCAAGAAGGCCCTGGCAAAAAATCCAGGCTTTTGCATGTTCTCCCCACATCTCAGTTCATAGACACGAGTTTGGGTTAACTGTTCATTCTACATTGGCCATTGGTGTGAATGTGAACGTGAACGGTTGTTTGTCTCTTTGTGTTAGCCCTGTGATAAATGGTGTACACCCTGGACACGTCATCTATCTACCTGTAACATCTGGAATACAGCGGTCCCTCATTTATGGCGGGAGTTACTTTCCAAAAATAACCCGCGATAGGTGAAATCCGCGAAGTAGCCAACTTTATTTTTTACAATTATTATAGATGTTTTAAGGCTGTAAAACCCGTCACTACACACTTCGTACACTTTTCTCAGACAGTCATGAACATTTTCACACGTTTCTCTTTTGTTTAAACACTCTCAAAGTTCAAACCTTTGTAGAAAAAAAAGTCCAGTATTAGAGCAGGGCTATATGGCCAGAAATCTTTATCACGATATATATTTGAAAATTTGCGATAACGATATAACTGACTATATAATTGATACGAAACAAAATACAACTCCACAACTTTGCTAGTGCCAAAAAACCCCATCCATTTATTTTCACTTAAGCAAGCAGCTGTTTTTATGTGCATTAAAACTATATAAAAATTTAACAGTGCAAATGCAAATTCCTTGCTGAAAGTTTAACCAAAAGGAATTTCCAGTTGAAATGGGCTGACATATCCTGAGCATAACCATGTTTAATATCCACTGAAGTTAAAAAGAGGTGCTTTGCAACATTATACTGCGGTGTGTCAAATAAAAAAGTCAAATATGTATTTTTCGGACCATAAGGTGCACGGGATTATAAGGCACGTTAAGCGAAACAAAGCAGTCAGATAAATCAAACTTTATTCAACTCATTCTTCTTGCTTCCTCCACTTCTGTACCATTGATTCGTTAATGCTGTATTCTATCACAGCTGCTCTATTCCTGTGTTCTTGCAGTATATTACTGACTGACTTCTATTGTGGATGGATTATCTCAGTTGTTCTCCTGACTGAAGTTTGGTCCCTATACAGCATTGTATTTGTCTCTAACCATCAGGAACCTTCACGTTAACTTTTATCAAGTGGAAAAGTGTTAGCGTTGATTCCTCCAGCTTTACTGTTTATGTTATGCTAACATAGCTGTGTCACTAGCGATCACGTAGCACATCATTATATACCAGCTAGCCCAACTTCAGTGACCCTACAAACGTCACTGCTATTTCGTTTCCTGTCTTCATTTATGTTGGAAGTGATAGCAGAGCAGTACGTTTGAATTTTTTCAGAAATCTCAGTTAGAACATGCTATGTCATGCTTAGGTAACTAGCGAAACTAGCGAGCTAACTTCCGCTAACTTCCTGCTTGCTTCTAACTCCGTTAAGTGTAATAAATTCTGTTTTCATGGATGCCTGGATGTTAAACTTCATAGTTACATCTGGTAAAGCAGCAATGCGGATCGTTTTATTAAAGATGAAAGAATCTAGACAGTTTTTCTCTCAGTGATGCTGCAGTGTTCGTTTGACTTTGGGACATGAAACGGACAGAGTTTAGGACCCAGATTACTCCCAGATTTATGAGCACCTTAGTCCAACAAATACGGTGTTCTGGGAATCCATCCTACCTGACAAACCATCCTACCCATTGTTTCTGTGTGGAAACTGACGGATAAACACCAAACTAGTTCCACATCACTGCAGTGGCACCATTTTTACAAACTAATTCTGGTTCATCCATTTCACTCAACGATCCACTTTCTCCCTTCTCATTCTCCGTTGCCGCCATGCTTTTTCGGCCATGTGCGTATGAAAACAAAGGCACTGCGCATGCGCGTTTTACCCATATTCTATCGTGATATTTCATTTTCTTATCGCTGCCTGACATTGTACCGGTATTACCGTAAACGGTATAATATGGCCCAGCCCTATCCAGTATTATAGAATGAAACCAAAGATCAAACATTGTTTTCTGGTCCAGAACATGGGAATAGAGCAGCTGTGAGAGAATTCAGCATTAATGAATCAATAGTTCGGAATCAGAATCAGAATACTTTATTGATCCTTAAGGGAAATTAAGTAGAGAAAGGAAGAAGAATGAGTTGAGTAAAGTTTGAAATGTCTGACTGTTTTGTTTCGCTTAATGCGCCTCATAATCCGGTACGCTAACTTCTACCTTCCTTTAGCATGTCCAGAAGTCCAACTTTTTGTGGGATGGTTAGCGTCTTCCTCTGCCTTTTGGGTGCTACTGCAGGCGCCTTTGACGGTGCAAAATGTTTTGTCGACATTGTTGTGTTTGGGAGAAAACATACAAACATACAGTACAGCACTTCGGAGTCACACTACTAGCCATAGAAGATTTATGTAAATTTGACAAGCTGAACGTATTCTGTACTGTACAGGAGACACGGACATGGAGATTAATTGACAATGGTCTACAGCCAATCAGGACGCAGAACACAATGCACTGTTACAAAAAAAAAAAAAGCATGCAAAATTGCACACACAAAAAACCCGCGCAAAACAGGGAGGCTGTGAAAGGTTAACCACGATATAGCGAGGGACCACTGTAGTTTGCCCCCATCCCCTGGATCATGAATTGGATAAGCGGAAGAAAATGGATGAATAGCTAGATTACATGAGGAGACTCACCTTGTATTAGTCTCTTGTGGCAGGTTTTTGCAGGAATTTACTCTAAAGAATGAAAGAAGGAAGACGTTTGATTGCTTTATAGATATGTCTCTCAGCTGTCCCCTGGCAAATTCACTGCTCTAAGCTTGGTCAGTTATTTATTTTATGCGTTGTATGGCAAAAGAAAAAACATTGGATTTCAGTCCAACAAATACTATTGTTAAAGAAGTTCTGATCTCTTCAGGTTGGAGTTGTGTTTAGTCTGTTTTGTTGGATTTTTCTTCTAGTCGCCAGTAGAGTGATTTTAAATTGTCCTTCTCTTTCAGGAAGGGTGGTTTCGGGGCGAGCGTCGGGGTTCGATCTCTGGCCTCAATCCCGTCGCTGCCACCCGCAGTGGCCGACTTTGTGAAGGGGGCTGTGGAGGAGTGTAAGCCTACCAATGTACACGTGGTGACTGGGACGCCGGAAGAGACGGCCAACATCCTGGCAGGTCTGGAGAGGGATGGCATGGTCAAGAAGCTTCTCAAATATGAGAACTGGTAAAGATAATGGAACAGCATACAAAACAAAGCAATCACCTAAAGTAGTTATTTGGAAACATGCTGTGAGAGCTTTCAATAATAAACGTTTTATTTGGCAGTTGGTTGGCACGTACAGACCCAAAAGATGTGGCCCGAGTGGAGAGCAAGACTGTGATAGTGACCAAGAAGCAGAGAGACACGATCCCCATCCCTGCTGCAGGGGTGAAAAGCCAGCTGGGTAGCTGGATGAGTGAGTCTGACTGGCAGAAAGCCAGAGAGGAGCGTTTCCCTGGCAGCATGGCCGGTACGTAATTGGACGGAAGTCAAATGTTTGTTCATTGTTGCCAGGAGACCGAGCATTTTCACCTTTCCTCTGTTTTAATTGACTGTCACGTTCACCTCGTTAAAGGATTCTATTTAAAAAGGGATATTTTCATTTTAATGCTAATAAAATGTTTTAAGAATAGTTTGAAAAATGCTTTTAAAAAACAGGAAGGATTTTAAAAGCAACTTAACATCAGGAACTTTAAATAAGCTGAGGTGTTTAAAAAAGAGAAAAGAAAAAAAAATACTGTGAGGCCTGCTTCAGATTTTTTTTTTCTTGTCACTGTTGAGTTTGTTGCCTGTTAGAACAGGATTAGCTTCCACGTTTGTTGCAGTGTTATAAATCCTGCTTTTAGGTACACACCTTAACCTCAAGGTTTAGGTGAGCTTCGAGAAACAGTCATTATTCTGTGAGGTAATAGGTGAACATCTGTGATCCATATATATTTATTTATTTTTTAGGGCTTTTTAGTCTTTATAGTGGTGTGTGATTGCTTGCTCACTCTGTGTGCTAACCTGCAGCTGACCCATAAGTATTTATAAGGGGAGGGGCTACTTTAAACACCTGCAGGTCACTAACAACATGTTGTACTCTTTCAGCTAGTGTGTGCTTGGATTCTTGGCCAGTGTAACAACTTTTCTTTGTGGTATAGAAAAGTGTACCTTATTGATCATATTAGACATGCAGTCTGCATAGCTCACAATTATTATCACAAAGATCTCAAGGAAAATATGTTTACAACCTTTAACTATATCGGTGCCGTTGCTTGATCTACGTGACCTTCAGCTTTTAGATTTGAACCTTGTTTTCTACATCAGCTAAAATAACTGCATCAATGTGTTGTTTTTAATCTGTGTCCTCACTGTAGGCCGGACTATGTATGTGATCCCCTTCAGCATGGGTCCCGTAGGCTCAGCTCTGACCAAATATGGTGTCCAGGTAAAAGCTATTGTTCTCTCACTAGTTCATACTCAGCAAAAACCTGCAGTAAACACGTGAGCCTGCTGTGCTGCTTTCTTCCAGTGAATTGCTGTAATTTATTTTGTGTGTACTTTTTATTTTTATTTTTTTTAATCACTGGGCTTCCTAAGTTATAGGTCAGCGTAATTATCAGGTTATTTTTTCTTCAAGGTGACGGACTCCCCGTATGTTGTGGCCAGTATGGGTATCATGACGCGTATGGGCACTCCTGTTCTCAATAAACTGGCTGAGGGAGTGGAGTTTGTCCGCTGTCAGCACTCCGTGGGGCGACCTTTACCTCTCAAAGGTGCAGATTCCAAGAGCCTGAATCGAGTTTTATTTGTAATTTGTATCTGTTTTTGCAAAATTTTATACATTTTCCTGCCTTTTATTTGTTCCCTCCTTTTTACTACCAGCTCCTCTGGTGAACTCGTGGCCCTGCAACCCAGAAAAGGTGCTGATATCCCACCTGCCCGACACCAGGCAGATCCTCTCCTTCGGCAGTGGCTATGGAGGGAACTCTCTCCTTGGGAAAAAGTGCTTTGCCCTGCGCATCGCCTCCCGCATTGCCAAAGATGAAGGCTGGCTGGCTGAGCACATGCTGGTTAGAATGCTATGTAATGATTATGACCTGAGTCTGAATTAAAGAGGGTTTATTTTAATTAAAAACATTAACACTACAAGCCTACACCTTCCACATTTATTAAAAACGTGGAGTTATATTCTTGCTAATATTAATATTTCCCTCTTTCTTCTCTCTTCAGATCCTAGGAATCACCAGTCCTCAGGGTGTGAAGCGATACATCGCAGCTGCCTTCCCCAGCGCTTGTGGTAAAACCAACCTAGCCATGATGAAACCAGCTCTACCAGGCTGGAAGGTTGAGTGTGTAGGCGACGACATTGCCTGGATGAAGTTTGACAGCCAAGGTGAGTGAGGCACTCACTTCATTTTAGTAATCCAAAAATAATCTGTAGTTACAAAAAGCCCTCTAATCTTTCTGTAGGTAAACTGAGGGCCATCAACCCAGAGAACGGGTTCTTTGGCGTGGCCCCGGGCACCTCCAACAAGACCAACCCCTACGCCATGGCTACTATTGTTAAAAATACTGTGTTCACCAATGTTGGTGAAACCAGCGATGGGGGGGTGTGGTGGGAAGGACTCGACCCCCCTCCTGCTGACATGGCGCTCACAGATTGGCATGGCAAAACCTGGAAACGAGGTGACATCAGTTGTTGTGTATCAGTGTACTTAACAGTCAAAGTGTATACAGCACCATCTGCTGGTAAACCAAAGCAAAGTCCCAAATTTAGAACTGGGTTGAAGTAGTGATTCCCGGCCCCCTGGTGGTCTGCAAAGGTACTGCAGGTGGGCCGCAGTATTAACTGACATTCAGATTCAAAATACTTTAATAAGATAATTATGTGGGTTACAGTTACTCCAAGAAAGTAACAGCAACAGACTAAACTAATTAAATAATACAATTTACTACAATGTTTACAAATTTAAGAAATAGCACAATGTATATATGTATACAAACTGCTCAATTATAAATATCAAGAATATTACAGAGGTTAAATTTATGATTGATATTTAACTCTAATCTGTGAAACGTCGTAATGTGTTATTTTACCGTAGAGCACGTGCAAAAGGGTGTAAGTATTGGAGTTGTACGGGGAGATTTCCCGTGTCATTCAGTGGTGCATTTGAGTAATCTCGGTCTGTCACTGAATGTGCTTCTGTGATTAGCCAGCAAGCCATGGAGTGGGTGGGAGGTTTTATCCAGCATTGTCCTTATCTTGGACAACATCAGCCTCTCAGAAATTCAGTTTGAAATTACTCACAAATCTGTAGAGTGACACATTTATAAAAAAAATGTGAATTCAAACTGGTAATAGGAGACGGCTAGTTTGTGGGTCCTTAGGGACTAGAAAAGCGCTATACAAATACAGGCCATTTACCATTTTTTACCATTACTCAGTTGCAGGTGGATCGCATATTGGTGTTATACTACTTTGCATATGACTGTGCAACAACACGTGTTCTGTTTAGGTTTTTAATGCAGTTTTCAAGGAAATGCATGGCTCTCTTTGTTTGAGAGTGAAGATTTATAATTGGGTGTCCCCATGAGATTTTCAGTTTTTTTCCAGGGGTTGCAGTACTCTTGACTTTGGTAGGTCAAGAGTACTGCGAGAGTCAAGAGTAGACGCAGTTAACCATTAACCATGACATTAAAAACACGAGCTGTTAACAAACAAACAAACAAACAAACAAACAGTTTGTCTTCTTTGTACACAGGAAGCTCAACACTCTGCGCCCACCCCAACTCCCGTTTCTGTGCACCAGCGGCTCAGTGTCCCATCATTGACCCCCAGTGGGAGAGTGAGGAGGGTGTCCCCATTGATGCCATCATCTTTGGTGGGAGGAGGCCAGAAGGTTGGTGCCAAGTTTAAACACACTTTGTACCCCGGTGGATTCATATTATCACATTTTGGCTGTTCATCCACACAAAAACACCCACAACACATTTAAAATGAAACTGTGCAGTCTTGATGTTCATGGGCAACATGAACAAATATACAACATATACAATATACAGCATATACAAATACAGGCCATTTACCATTCATCAATAACATTTTCAGCTTTAGTGAAATGAAATGTTTTTTTTGAGAAATTATAGATGTATTATATATTACACTCCTGTCTGCTTTGTTGGATCAGTCGGGGTACATACTGACTCAGGATGCCATATGTAAATTAAGAGAATATGGTGGCTCTGTATTTTACTGGTTTACACTTATTGGTAAATTAAAGCGGGTACATGGGTCTGGCCTGTGTGGGTACATTGACTTAAAAGGTTGGGAGTCACTGTTTTAATAGAGACACAAGATAGGACTCGCAGTGCTTGAAATAGTCAAGCATTGATTGCAGTTTATGGTTCATGAAGTACGATGTATTTTCTCTTTTGAGTGTATTACAACAGCATGAAGTTTAAAAAAATAAATAAAAATTGGAGCGCAGTATAACTTGTAGCAGAAAGTAGGCTTGCACTGAATCTGATCACATGATGTCGATGTTGTCAGGAGTCCCATTGGTCTACGAGTCTTTGAACTGGCAGCACGGAGTATTTATTGGAGCTGCAATGAGGTCTGAGGCCACAGCAGCTGCTGAGCATAAAGGTACGGATCCTCACATGTTTCTGAGATGCAGTTCTGTGAAACTCTTCGGAGCGGTCTCTTTACTTTTGCTGTTTTTCACATAATGAAATAATCAGGAAGTTGCTTTTCCATTTTCCCTCCAGGTAAGGTGATCATGCACGACCCCTTCGCCATGCGGCCGTTCTTCGGCTACAACTTTGGAGACTACCTCGCTCACTGGCTGAGCATGCAGAGCCGTAAGGCCCCCACTCAGCTGCCCAAGATCTTCCACGTCAACTGGTTCAGAAAGGACCCGGCAACCGGCGCCTTCCTGTGGCCTGGCTTCGGTGAGAACGCCCGCGTGCTAGAGTGGATCTTCAAACGCTGCGGCAGAGAGAGAGAGGACGAGGCAGCCAAAAAGAGCATCATCGGCTGGGTGCCACAAGATGGCGCCATCGACACTAAAGGTCTGGGCAGCAAGGTAGATATGGGCGCACTGTTTGACGTGCCCAAGCCTTTCTGGCAGAAGGAGACCCAGGAATTGAAAGCCTACTTTACTCAGCAGGTTGGCGCTGACCTGCCAGCGCAGGTGGAGGCTGAGCTCAAGGCACTGGAGGATAGAGTACACAATTAAAAAGCCTCCTGACAGCAAGTAAACAAAGAAGCAGGGAGGGAGGTACTCAGGAAGCAGAATTCACATCATGAAGGTGTAATCAGAACTAGTGACCCGAGTTTACATACACAAAAATTTATAAATGAATAAATAAACAAAAAATGGGTAGAATGAATCTTATGTTGAGGATTCAGTCATAAAACCAGCAATAATGTGAATATCAAACTTTCCCTGTGTATGAAAACGCAGTCAGTGACTCCTGCCTGTCCCTTTGCAAAGAGAATTGAGATGTGAGATTATCAGTACAACACCTTCTGTTTTTGGACATCATTTTACACTGTTGCCATAACACTTGAGGCTGCTGCTGGGTTGGTAGGTGGAACATCGTACTGGAGTGCAACCAATGGTGCCTTTTAAGAGTTTTAACAATAATGAGTTCAGGCTGCAAATGTTTACAGGCTGAAGCCCAAAGATTTATTTTTTATTTTTTTTTAGAAAGAAGATGCAGTCAGAACATTTTTAATTCATTAAAATAACATTTTAAAGGATTATTTTTATCACCACTTTTTAACACTTAACATATATATGTATATGTATACACATGTACACATCAGAAGAAAGGATTTTGTTTTATACATGATTTGAAACACTGACTGCTGGGTTATTTTATCATTGGCGGGGATGGTGTTAAATACACTAAATGCACATACATTATCCAGCTCTCATGAAATGTCATTTTAATGTTAAAATGAAAAAAAAAAAACCCTTAAAAATGCATTAGCTGTTCAAAAGTGAAAAGTTTAGCGGGTTTTCACTGAGGCCAAAGATCACTATGCATTATTCATCTCGCCACTCGCATGATTTGATTTCAAGCGACGTTTACTTGCAGTACGTGAAACGTTGGACCAATTCAAGTCACTGAGATTATAAGGTATTTGTAGAAGTTGTACGCCGAGGATTTTATTACAGTGCAATGAATAAACCTCTTTCAAGGCAGACACAATGGCTGGTGTATTTTTCCCCCACAGTACACAAGTCTAACACTTAAAAAAATGTTGACAAATATTACATGCAGAGTATTTCACACTCACAATGTCAACACAGATACATTAGTGTGATAACGTAAGTGACAAAACCACATGAGAAGTAGAAAGTTTGGTCACTGAACTGTGAACAGCATGAATAACGCTGGATGCATACACTTCAGACGTGATAAAAGTACTTACCACAAAAGGTAATGTCATCTTTTCAACAGGACTGAACTGAATGCTAAATAGCAAAGAACTCTTTACAACTGACAGTTCAGTTACACACTGAAGAGCTAAAAATAACAGGCAAAATATTCAAACGTAGAAAGTAGTATCAGAACTAGGATTCAGCTATGAAAACACCATGTTACTAGTAACAAGTCTTTATATTTGCTGTTTTTCATATATTTTATTTAGAGTCGGGCCCTTTAGGCTCCAGCCTTGTCAGGTCTGAGGTACGTACTTTTAGCACTTCAAAGCTCCTCGCTTTAGAAGCCGTCTCCATCTGTAAACACATCTGATGCAGACTACACCTCTGATAATACTGTGTCATTACAATGTAATAAGAGGAACATTGTCCATTCCTGTAAGATACCCTAAAGGTTATTTTTACTAAATAATATTTTTCTTCCCTTATAACCTCCTGTTACTTCCCTTGCTCTACTGTATCTACCGGGAAGTACTTTTAGTTGGTAAAAAATTACACGTGAAATTCAGTAAATGTCGGGAGGCAATAAAACGGGTTAGGTAATAAGGTACGGGCTGTATTATGAAGTCCTACAACAAACACATACAATATGAGGAGGTTTTGAGTTTCTCCTTTTCAGAAATACTCGTGTGGCCCAGTCAACTAGTTCCTTGACTGGTGCAGCTTCTGCTCATGGATTTAATGTGAACACAGGAAATCCTCTGCAAACGGCTGCCTGAACATGGTACAGAAGCATGGACATAAAACAGACTGCACAAAGTAATTGGTTCTATTTCAGTGAACTCGTGGCTCCACGTTTCTTTCTTTGTTCAGAGGTTGTTAACTGATACTTCTCATTTTTTCTTCACTTTAGCATAAAGTTCCTCTTGGCCATGAGCACTCTGTGTTAAGCTGTTTTCTGGCTTGTTGACTTTCACCTGTGCGTACACCGTATCCTGCTGCTGTCCTCTGTCCTGCATTGAGCCAGAGGGCACTTCATATCCCAGTGTGGAGAAGTTGATCTCTCCATAATGGATGTTTTCTTCCTCTTCTTCTGTTTTACCTGTGGACTCTTCGACAACCAGCTCTTCAGTCTGTAAAACGAATCAAATAAAAAGTTCTGTGACATATAAATCTGGTAAGCAGACTGCACGGATGCAGGTACTACTGTAAATAATCACCTGAACAGTCAGGTAATCTACAATTAGTTTTTTTTTTTTTTTTTTTCTTACCTGAGTCTGTTGTTGAGTTTCATGTTTTGACTTTAAGCACCTGGAAGACATGAGTGACATTTAAATATTAGATAACTTTAGGTTAAATATATATATATATATATATTTCCACACAGAAAGACCCCGGCCTGATGGTGGAATTGAACTCAGGACCTTCTTGCTTTGCGGCAACAGTGCTAACCACCGTGCCACCGTGCTGCCCTATATATATATATGTATGTATATATATATGTGAGTATATGTATGTATATATATATGTGAGTATGTATATGTATATATATATGTGAGTAAAGTTGAGCTTGATGGGAAAGCAGATCATGTTTCTTGCTTTGATGTGTGATATTTACCAAGCCAAGATAACCAAACAGATCAGTAAGATGAACCCAAGGATGCCTCCAAGAAGTGGACCCAGTGGTAAAGAACCATTATTCTGTTGTCCTGATAGAAAAAAAAGAAAAAAAGAATGATATTAAACAGTAATCAAAGATATGATTTAATGTGTGTTGTGTGTGTAAAACGTTGGTGATGTGGTTTGTCTTTACCAGCACGAATCTCTGCTGATGTCTGATTACCCAGATCATTAGTGGCCACACAGTAATAAACTCCTCCATCTGTTACATTGAAGCTGTAAATCTCTCCTTCAGATACTTTCACAGCTCCATCTCTGCTCTTCTTGAACCAGGTGAAGCTGCTGACTGGAGGTTTGGCTCTGCTGGAGCAGGTCAGGTTCACCCAGCTGCCTGCTGACACCAAACCTGATGGACTGATGGATGCTGAGGTGTCTTTAGGAGCATCTGGAGAGAAAAACATAAATCATGTTGTCCGATGGGATTCAGTTCAACAACAAGCTCTGATTGTCTTACATGAAACACTGAGAGTCTCTTCTGTCTCTGCTGTCTTGGTGTTTTTTCCTTGGTTCACAGGATATCTGGCAGAGCAGCTGATCTTCTTTCCATCATGTGTGTCTGACAGAGTGATGTTCTGCTGGATTTTAGTTGTAAAGCTTCCATCTGTGTTTTCCTCTATTTTTTTGTGAGAGTCTTGTTGGAGATTCCAGGTGAGTTGAGGAGGGGAGTGTGGACAGGGAGTGAGAGCTGAGCAGGTTATAGTGACAGACTCCTTCTCCTTCAGATCACCTGGGATTGTAATATTGGGCCTCCAAGGAGAATCTGTGGTTTCACATCACAGACACAGTTTGCACACTGATAACACAGGAAATACAGTAGAAAAAAATCATAATTTTTTACTCTGTTAGAAAAGAAAAAATGGATCAGTAATGTTGTTTGCTGTTTTTTAAACGGTCAAACATCAAACAAGATGTAGTATTTGATTCTCTCTGTGATATCATTAGGGTAGTACAGACATTCTGGGATAATAATAAATACAGAATAATCAGACTGAATTCTGTAATAATTGACCTTTTAGTTCTTTCTGTTGATTAACCCAAAGCTGCATCTGATTACTCATTTTAGTTTTCAGAAAACCTGGACAACGAAAAGAAAACTTTCTCACCTTTAATTGTTATTTTAAGAGGATCACAAGCAGCTGTTGCTCTGAACGGCCAGTTCATAATTCTGAAGTAGTATGTGTTTGAATAAGTTGTGGTTAAGTTGGAAAACAGAGTGGTGCAGTTTTTCTCCTTCAGGTTTCCTGTAATATTCATTGGATACTTGTTAACTGTCCCACTGCTGTTGAAGATCTCATTGTTTGGAAATGTATTAACATTGGAGTGATTTTTAATCCACACTCCAGAAACAGGTCTTGTGCTGTCAAACTTTTCTGTTCCGGTTTCACTAAAGTTACATGGGATTTGTAAACAAGATCCACTCAGAGCTTCCACCTCTGTTGGTGCAGTGATGAACAGGTTTGAATCTTGTGGACAAGCAGCCAAAGTACCTGGAAAAAAAGATAAATACACAAATACACATGAGCTAAAACATAATTATGATAAACTAAGTTTAGCAGATGTGTTTCTTTTTTCTCAACAGCTTTAGTATAAACTGTGTGACTTTGTAAAGTTTCTCTATCTGCACTGATCTGTCAGACTGTAAATGACTGAAATGAGACGGCTCACTTGGAATAAAGAGGAGACTCAGTAACATGATGCCTGTCATGATGTTCACAGACTGGACTGTCACAAAACTCATCACCTGGAAAAAAAATATAACATCACTTAAAGGTTTGATCAAATCAGGAACTTGCATTGTTTTATAGAGCAATACAAAATTTACATGTATTTGAAATCAGATTAAAAGTGTGTGATATAAAAATTTAGTAAGATATAAAAAATGTTTTCTTACCAAATGATCACACAGCTACAGAGAGAGACAATGTGTGATTCCAGCAGAAACACAGTGAGTGAAACACTTCTGTGTTTAGATGTTTTAATGTCAAAGCAAACAGACCTGCGGTGCTTTTGGTTTTCTGCCTTTCTGTATTCAGTCAGTCAGTCAGCTTTTTATGTTCCCCTCGTGCACTCTGCTCTCACTTCAGATGCTGCCAGTCCCACCCGCCTGCCTCTAGATTCACCTGACCGGAGCCTCCACTCACACACTAACCTGTTCTTCATTCTCTCATTAACATTTTTGCACATAGAGCAGCTCGTTTCCCCCAGAGACTGTGTCTCAGCTTTCCACAGTTTTTTTCTCCTGCCTGTTTTGATCTGGATTTTTGTACTTTACTCACAAAAATGTTTTCTTTGCATTTTTATATAACTCCTGGTTTTCGCTCTCGGTTTTCAGACTTGCACTCTCAATACTATAAAAATACACAAAGTTGTCTGGATGCATGCTCAGTCATCTAGATAAATACTGTAAATCCAAAAAGGTTAATTCTGTTCTGTCCAGATAAATAGAATCAACCTTTTGGAACAGACAAACCTTCCTGTGAATAAGAAAGTCAGCTCAGTCTCATCAGGGTGCAAATAAATAAATTAAACTAATGATTACATTTTCAATTTCACATTTTCATCCAGGCCTTCAGGTTTTATCCTATTTGCCTGTTATATTTATCAGTATTTTAACTTTACAAATATATAGTACAATTCATTTTTTAAAAATTTATAAACACAAATCTAAAGCAAGATGCAGCCTTACATCATACAGAAAGGTTTTCTGTTCAGCACACAACAGTAACACTGAAGTCACAGCTACAGTGAAGTAAATAACACTGATCATCTTGTTACAGTGTGATGTTCTGTCGGCCCCTGACATCCATATTGATGTTACTCATCAATATGGTTAGGTAAGGAGTGACATCAATGTGACATTTAGTTATCATTTCAAACCAAACAGACACAACAGCAAATATGACTGATGCAAATATTATAAGAGGTACTAACAAAAAGAATGCCAGACCACGTGACTGAGTAATTTTATTACAGAAAGCTGTCTGTACTCACACAGGTTGTGGAAACTGTGTCCGCAGCTTCCTGTTGACCAGCTTCCTCAATTTGTTTAAACATTTCTTGTTTTATTTAATGACTCATCTATCAGTTGAGCCACTTGGCCAAAAGCAGACATCTAAATATATTTCTCTTTCATCATATCTGGAGTTTTCCCTCTGAAAAAAAGTATCAAAAGTAATCATGTATCACGAGAAACTTCAGAGTAACACCACAATAAGCACAGTTAGGTTGTTGGGCAGGAACAACCTAACTCTGCTATGTTATCTGCTATCAGGAAACTTTAAGTCACATCACAGATTCCAATGTTAGTCAACTTAAAAAGTAAATATTATGCATGTTTCATGGCTATTTCTTATTTTATCATCAATATTTGAAAATCATACAACCATACAACACCAAAGTGTTCCCAGGCCAGGTAAAAGAAATAATCACTCTGTCATGCCCTGAGCCTACCCTGGAGATGACTGAAACATCTCACAGAGGCTACGTTCACACCAATGTGTTTTTGTTTGAAAATGCATTGTTTTCTCTCTGTTTGGGCCTCCCGTCCACACTGAGATGGTGTTTTCGCTGATGGAAAATGCAGCGTTTTGAAAATGCTCTGAAATACGCATACATTTCCAAACGGTGCTTTCACGTCGCAGTGTGGACAGCGAAAACGGAGACTTTCTAAAACAATGACGCATGTTAGTCATATGATGCAGTCATGTGGCCAATTAAACTAAGATAGCAGAGGGCATTAAACAGCAGTTGCTTTGTTTGCTCGCAATTGTGACAGCCCTATTAAAGATTAATATCAGTTTGTACATGCTCCAGATAGCTTTTCTTCAAATTCTTTAAATCTCACTCGCTTTGCAACTTTGTACTTTTCTGTTATTCGCAGCAACAACTCCACCTCATTGTTAATCTTGAAGATTTGAAAACAGCGTTGTCGTCTGAAAACGCTACACGTCCACACTAGCATTTTCAGTCACTTTCACAGAGTTGCGTGTCCAGGGAGCATTGATTGAAATCAGGCATCAGAAGGCTGAGGACTTGGAGGCAGAGGGACCTCACATGCAGGCTCCCTTTCATTGTCTAAAACAGAGCTTCCCAAAGCGTGGGGCTCGCGGTATGAAAAGGGTGGAAATAAAAGAAAGAATGCTTGGACACAGCTAGCATAATGGACAGGTTTTTGACGGGACTCCCACACAAACGCAAAGCAGGAGATGAAGCATAGCTGAATATGTTTCCAAACCAACTTCATTCTAAGCCTAAGACTAGAAAATATGGTGAAGCATGTCTTCCCTTTGGCTTCACCTGCACAAGTGCCAAGGTAGGTCTCCCCTGCAGAATTGGTTTTCCCTGCGTCAGGAGCAGCGCTGGGCTCTCCAAATCAGGGGCAAACAGTATCCCACATTCTTGATTTTTATTTCACAAACACTTGTCGTAATGACTAACTACTCCTGACATTTTGGAGATGTTAGCTCTTTATATAGTAAAGTTACAGCGGGATACAAATAACATCAGGCCGTTCTGCCACGATTTGTTCCAAACAGTACAAAACAGTATCCCACAGCGGCATTTTTTGAAAAATGTTTTGATAGCAATGTCAAATATTATTACACAGGAAAAAACAACTACACGTAAAATAATTACACCGTGACGCATCTGCCTTTCTAAATGGAGGGACAGTAACTGCGTGTGTATATGTAAGCGTGTAAAAATTGCAGATAGTCAGATTAACAATTCATCTCATGTAAACAATAACGTGAGCACAGCGTGACGTGAAAAAAGGCACATAGCTTTGACGTTGCATGACGAACTCTGTATTCCTTGTCCACATGTAAACGCAAAAAAGGAGTTTTAAAAAATCTTAGTTGTTGGGAATTCGAAATGCTGTTTACGTGTGCACGAAACAGCTGCTTTTTCAAAAGTACCCGTGTAGGTGCGGACGTAGCATAAAAGAGTTAGTAGTTTATTAAGATGTGATTGTACGGGGACGGTGGGAGGTGCGCCTGAAGGGGCCTAGCAAAAAAAGTTTGGGAACCACTGGTCTAAAAAACAATGAAAGGGGGAACTTGATCATCCAAAGCAGAAAAGTCTTAATTTTATGAGTCTGTTTCTGTTAAGGAGGTCGATTCATTCCTTTTCTACACTTTGCTTCCTACAACCTGCAATACAATGCCCAGCTCGTTTTGAATCACTGGAGAAGTGAAGAATGCAGATTACATTTTATTCGAACATGTGCGGGGAGACCCCAATGGATTTCTAGTCCATCGCCTTGACCGCTCGGCCACAACAACCACA
>NW_005187550.1:1554811-1567544 GCF_000239375.1 Pundamilia nyererei | reverse complement strand
ATACTGTGTAATATACCAAGCTTTAAATACAAACATAATAAATAAAAGCAATATAACTGTTGTCATGACTTGGTGCTGTCTAAATAAAACTGAATCGAACTGAACTTGCTGACGATCCTCATGTAAACACTGCTATTATCAACATGTTGCTGTAAACTCTTTTTTGCAGAGTGTGAATGTGGCTCACAAGTAACAAAAAACTACAGGAAAAAATCCAAATGAACAAATGCTGGCTCATTTTTAAATGTTGAAAAACCTCACTAACAGTCAATAAAGTCTAGAGAGTCTACTTCATAGTAATCATGCTGACTGTTTGCTGTTCTCGATGAACATTTTGTTTTTTTGATCTTCAACAGGAAGCTGGCAGATACCCCGCATACAAGGAGATGGTGGCAGAATACGGCTGGCTGGAAAAGTGTATGTTGACTGTTTTTACAGTCCCTGGACAATGTTTAACACAAGTTTTACAAGAGATAATGAACGGTGGCGTGAGAAGTACTGCCTTGACTAAACAAAATCAATGAAGATTTTATCTGGTTTTCAAAGCTACATGGTGGAGTCTCCTTGGAAACATTTAAAAATAAGTGGGATAGTGGCCTTGTGTAGCCTTCTTGAACAAGAAAGCTGTCATTCAGTTTCTTAATAGCACTCCAGTTCCTTGTTTTTTGCTTTGATACGAGCCCATCTCAACACAGCTAGGGATTAATTCAGTGTACTCAAAGGCAGCTCAGTCATCTGGAATGGAGCATGACTTGACATCTGTCGAGATGCCAAGATGCAGAGTCACTTTGGAGTTTCATTAGGAAAAAAGAAAAAAAGAAGTCCTGCTTTTTTTTCTGTCTATCAAAAGCTCACAGGATTATGGGGATATGAGAACAGACAGGTTTTCATTCAAAGAAGGCAGAAATAAGAAGGAAGCAAATTAAGCTTTTATGGGAAAACTTTATCCACAGTACAGTCTAGCATGTATACAGTATTTATGTTGCTGTAACATATAGCAGCTGTTACACACACTAATCCCTTATATTCTTTGGATTGTGTTCTATAGTAGCCAATGGAGGCCCTCCACCATCATCACAGGGTTCAGACTCCAACTCTTCTGCCTCGTCATTGTCCTCCACCACCCCTCTCAGTTCCCTCAGTGGTCTCTCCCAGGTCCTCTTCTCTCCTGTCTTTGGCTCAGAGATGGTAGACATTGGCATCTGCACTGAGGACCACTCCCGACGTCCGAGCAGTACTGATCGAACTGCTGACTCCGCCATACAGACTGAACCCCAACCTCCAAACTACCAGGACCACCTGTTACCTAATGGGTCACACCCCGAAAGGCTCTCCACGACAGAAACAAGCCGGACTGTTGGTGCCACATTAGTGTTGAAGGACACGGTCATACGTGGGAAAGGAGAAGGGCCAAGGGAGATGGGAGGAGCTGGAGAAGGTGGACAGGGACGGGTGAAAACGCTGTCATCAGGGAAGCAGGAAGTTGAGAAACACTCACCAAAGACAGCAGCTCTGATGGCCCTGAGCAGACCGCGGAAGCCAATCAGTCGTTCCCAGAGTCACATCACAGAGTCAGGTGAGGTCTGCAGGCTCTTTGGGGTTGTTAAATGTGGGGAACTATGGATGCAAGGTAGTTCTCTATGTACATTATTATTAGCTGACAAGTTTTTTCCAGCCTATTTAGGACATATTTTAGTCACAGTCTAGGTGTTTACAATTAAGGCAGTGTTTTCTGAGAAAACAACACAAACACAATACTTTTTAATTTATTAACTTTAGCAGCAGTGGTTAAACCGAGATGGTGGCATAAAAAATAAAGCTCTCAGTATTTTGGTAGTGAGCATACAACATGCACAGTTTATTCATGTGACGAAAATTTAAGCAGACAAGTGATGTTTTACGTCATTGGTTTTAATTATGGACTGTATTAGGTACATCTTGCTAGTATCGGGTTGGGCCCTCTTGATGCCTTCAGAACTGCTTTAATTCATCATGGCATAGTTTCAAGGTGCTGGACACATTACTCATAGATATATACTAGATATACTCAAAGATCAATAAAAGTTTCTGACATAGTTGATTATCCAGCCATCAGGAGATGGTTATAGAGGAGTGGAGGTGGTCAGTAACAATACTCGGGTAAGTTGTGGCATTTAAACGATGCCCAGTCGATACTAATGCATGCAAAGAGTGCCAAGAAAATATCTCCCTTATAGCACTACAGCTCCACCAGCCTGACCATTGATACAAGGCAGATGAGGACCCAAACGCAAAACTCACAGAGACAAAAGCTGAACTCAAAACCTCTGCTTTATTGCAGGCTTCACAAAGAAACAGAACTAAACTGGGAAAACTAAACTGAGCACAGAGGGAACACAGAGAAAGGCACACAAGTTCAGGGAAGAGACATTGACAATGTGACACTGAACTGAGGGAGACGTGGACATAAATACACAGAGGGTTAACGAGGGTTAACCCCAGCTAAGAAATCAGTCTTTCCAGAATTGCGGCACTGTTATCAGATATTGAGCTGATGTTTGTGACAGTTCACTGCTTCTGGGCTCTTCCTATAGGACACGCATCAGTTAGACAACGCCTTAACCCTCCATCACTCCAGAAAGTAAACAAGAACATTCAGACTCTCCACGGCTGATTTAAGCTCCATACAGAATTTGTCTATGAGCACAAGGTTGCCACAGATTAATCACTGCCCTTTACTCTCACTTGTTGTACCTCTGTGAGAAATGAATAAGAGCAAGCATATGGAGAAATATCTATCCAAGCCTTGGTGGGGCTGTTGAGTTATTAGCCTTTCCTTTTCAATTTCTCCAGCTCACTCGTAGCTTCAGAACCTGGTGGGGGCTCGGGCAAAGCTTAGGTCTGATTGGACATTTGTTATTGTAAGCGGGAGCACTTCTCTGTTGTGCTTCTAATAGATGGGGGTGTGTTCAGGTTGGTGAGGCTGCAATTCATCAGTGATACACTGTTGCTTTCCACAGTGTCAGATTTACTGCAGTGAAAAGAGAAGCTGACTGGAAGAGAAATGAAAAGTCTGTGCTTATAAAGGAGAGTGCGTGTCAGCCACTGTTACCAGCTTACAGTTAAGCATTGAGCACAACAAGGCCTAATGAATTATGTTTTCAGCACCCAACACAGATATGCAGAATGTCCTACTCCTGCTGTGGCTCAGTCAATTTTCCTGTGTACAAGACATAACTGCAAAAAAGATGACATGTAGTCTATAGTTTGTTTAGTGCACAAAGTACAGTATGTGTGTTAATTTAAAAAGAGATATTTGTCTGTTTTTCCCCCCCACCTTTAGAGGAGAGACAGAAGAAGAAAAGGCAACACAGGGAGAAAAGCTCAGAAGAGGGTAAAACTAGTCTGAAACGCTCCAAAACCTTTGTCAACCTCTTATTTAAGAAAGACCGCAAAGAGAGGAGTCGCTCCAAGTCGCCGTCTCGCCGTGCAAACAAAGGTGAGAGAGCGGTCACAGGGTGTGGGTTTTTCTTTCACATAGTGCAGCCTGCAAAGTGAAATGTTGCTTCAGGTTTTGAACAAATTGTGGAACATGACTCAGAGGTCGTTAAATTGACTAATTATAATACACAGTGTCTCATTTTAAGGCCACACTTTTAATTATAATCAGGGCATAGCGTTCTCTGAAGGAGATAAGTGAGGACATTATATCCAGCAGAATGTGAGGGGAGGTTTCCCAACAGTCCAGTTGTAGATAAAGTCTTTAGGAGTGTGTGAGTTTCTTACTTGAAGCTAAGACTAGTGAGCTTGGATAGAGGGGCACTGGGTTGTTCTCAGGGTCGAAGGAGGTTGAGAATGCAAGTGAGGTGAGATGGAAAGCCTCTTTAAAAGAAGTCATTGTGGGTAGCGCTGGTTTGAAGGTGGCAGGTGAGAAAGCTCGGGTGGGTCTTTTCTTCAGCAGGGCAGCAAAATCATGAAGACATAGAGGAGAGAACAAGAATAGCTGGAGTAACCAAGAATGAGGCCTGTTTACCAATCTGAGATGGCACACAGTGGTGTGCTGTGCTGTGATAGAGACTCAGTATGGAGCTTCCCTTTTAATACCAGCTCCTGATAAGGTCAGTGAACTACAAGTGTGTTTTCTGAACAGCAGGACCCCACGCTCCGACCTGCCCAACCAATCCTACAACAGAGAGAGAGAGAGAGAAAATGACCCGAAGACAAAAACCCAGTGCTCTACCATGACAGAGCTATAATACAGAATTCAAATGTTAAAACAGCCTCGTGAGATGACAAGTTTGCAGTAATAAGTAAGATTTTGTAAATTTGCATTGCTTTCCCTGATTTATAGAGGTGTTCCATTATGTTTAGGGTTTTATTCATCTCTAATGTTGTAAAGTCCTGTAAGAGTGTAACATTCATGATGACAATATCCAGTTAATTGCATAAAAATAGGGTCTCGGCTGATGTGTTGTAGAAAACTTAGTTACAAACAGAAATACTATTCAGATGTGTTAGAAGCAAAAATGTAATGGTGAAGAGCATAAGTTAAGATGCCTTGATAAGCTTGATTTCTTAATTTAATATCTTAATTTAAAGTTAGTGTAAGTTCTCCTGATGGTAAAAAAAACCTGCACAATTTATTTATAGATGTTGAGAAGTCAAACATCTAACTGGAAGAGTTTTAAATGCCATCAGGACAGTTTCTTCTTTGCACATCATTTCTTTTATCTACATTATTCTTTAGATAAGGAACGGCGGCGCCCATTCCACCTCTTGACCTCCCCGAGGGAATCCCGAGCTGGCAGCCCACTGCCCCGACTCGAGGTCCTGCAGCACGTGGAGGACATGGCAAAGAAACTGCTCAGTCAGGATGAGGTGGCTGCTGTGATGAGACACTGTCGGCGAGTGAGTTTCTAAACTGAAATTACCATCTCTCACACCTCAGAGGCACGCTGCTGTGAGAGTGCAGTGAGTCATCGAGTGTTCTTTAGTCACAGATGTGTTGTGTAACAGCTGTGACAAAAGATGGATTTGGCCTGTCTTTATGATCGGGATCGAACATAAGCTGTCATTTGATTCATTCTCAGTCCACCTTAATCCTAAAATATTCAGCTCCTTGGCTAGCTCGTTGTCTGACCTCAGAGGGTATTGACAAGAGAGCTTAGAGAGACGGGACAAAACAAAAGGGAGGTCGAAGACAAGAAAGTTAGGACTTGCTGCAGAGGTATAAACATGTGCTCAGTTCATCACGTAAAGTTTTTCTGCACGCTGAGCTTTTAGTCACAGCAAGTGCAGAGCTCTAAAAACTATACTTCCCATTATCTCTAATCTATAATATGTTTTATCACAAATTTGTCTCGTGCTGTAAATGTGTATCTTGAGATACTGGAGCCTCGGTGTGTGAAGCAAACTTTTCTTGGACAAGCTGAGATGTATCCAGAGGTGTAAAAACTTCTCGCAGAGATGACATTATAAAACTCATTTTATAATCACACACTCAAAAAATGATTCTTCGCTCTCATAAAGATGAAGCAATAATTTTGAGCAAAATCATACTGAAATATTTAAAATCAAATGTTTATTGATTCAAATAATTGTCGATTAAGCAAAATATGCTTTATGTAAACTGAATGTACACTAATCAAGTACATTTCTGTTCTTCAATTTCCATTAAATTAATGTTTTTTAGTGCACTTATGTAACAAAATTACAAGCATGTTATACATGTACTCAAATTTACTTAAAGTCAGTTGTCTGGGTATAAATATTTTTTGAGCTCAGTCAGATCCTCAGTGTACATGTCCAGCTGGTTCTTTTTGTTTGCCTACTTTAATTTGTGCACCAATCAAATCCTTCCTACAGTTTCTGTCCGACTCTGTGATCGAGGACTTGGTGCGTCCTCTTCTGGCAATCTTGGACAGGCCAGAGAAACTGCTGCTTCTCAGGGAAATAAGGTGAGATACACAAGGCATAATACTGCTTTATGTGTTTACATGCTGTATGAACTACATGTCCGCTTTATATCCACTGCAGAATGCTGATACCAATGACTGAGTTGGGTCGCTTTGACAGCATGGTCATGCCTTTTGAGCTGGAAGCGTACGATATTCTCAAGAGTCGTTCATGTAAGCATAGGATGCACCTGACATCACTGCCCTGATATTTTGTTGTTGTTGTTGTTGTTGTTTATTTATCCAGTTTTACAAGATTAAATTCTAAGCTGTGACAGAATAAAAAACAGGAAAGAATTTTTCAAGTGAGATTAAAAAAAATGAAATCTTTCTTTTTAGCACGTTCCCCAGCTCTGCGTTCTCCTCGTAGTGGAACTCCTCGTCGTCACCTCATCACCCCAATCCCAGGTACATGGGCTGTATCTCTTGCTCTCGCACTCTCCTTATCTAGGCCTCGGTCCTTTCTTCAACCTTTCTCTCTATCTGCTTGATGGCTCCTGTAGGATTATAACTTATACAGAGGCTCAAACCTCTCTCTGTCTGACTCTAGTTTTCTGCCACTTTATTCCTGCCTCATCTTATATTCATAGTCAAAGCCAAACACCTTCACACGCAGACCATATCCTGTCCCTGGCACACATTCCCCACCCTCATGTAAAAAGGACACACACACACCCCGAACAGATCAGGTTTCCCGTGCTCGTGCTGAAGAGGGTTGTTTTACATCTCGGTGCATACAGAAAAGACAGAGACGTGCTGTGTGACACTTCAACAATGCAAAGATGCTTTGAGCATTTACTTCATTTAAAAGCAAGCGAGACACAATCAGTCCCATCTTCAGACTGATTGCAGCTGCCTCTGAGGTCATAGGGCCGGGTCAAAGGGTCAGTATTATGAAAACAGCAGATGTCAAAACGTCTCTGAGCTGTTGTTGTTCTGTCTTCTGCCAGCATAGCTAAGTTTTAACATGGAAGTAGAAAGCACGGATGAAACTCACAGCACTGATTCTGCTCCATCATAAGCTTTATAATATGCACTGACTCAGTCACTCACTGTTTATATGTTTGTACAGACTACAAGGGTGGATTTTATCTGCAGCCGGTCCATGACAGACTGCATGAGCGCCGGTTGATCGAGGAGTTGGAGAGACTGTGTGTGACAGGTCAACGGTCTGGCCATCTCTCGCCATCCCGTGCCTTCACCCCTCTGCTGGATGTACCTGTGGACAACTATGTATCCTCTGTGCGCTCCCGTTCCCCAAGCCCCTTGCCCACTCACAGCTTCCTCCTCAAAGAATCCCCACACAGCACTAAACGTGGCCACCAACCCCATCGATCCCCAATCAGAAGAGAGAATGGGGCGTCGTGGTATGATGAGGTCTCCTTGTTGTCCGTGTCTGACCGAGGGGACGGGGCTTATGAACGAGGGCGGTCACCTGTGAGGAATGGCCATGGGAGAGTGAGGAGAGAGGGCAGTCCTGACAGTATATATGGCAGACAGAGCAGGCAAGAGGGCTACACGGAGGTCAGCGTACACGTTCCCTCACAGCGGAGAGGCAGAACCCCTCTGGCTGAGGTATTTGATCCCCAGAGGGAGAAGAGCCCGTCCAAGGCCAGTGGGAGTACTCAGCAAGTGAATGGACACTCACAAAATGGTCAAAAAGTGAAAGGAAGACAAACTCTACCACCCAAGGAGTGTGAAATCGCCACTTTGACCATTTCCAAGGCCAAGCACTCACTGGGTAAATAAAAAACAGCACTTGTTGTGACTTTCATTTAACTTTAAAGTGAAATTTCAGGGTTTGCTTTAATGCCAGCTTCTAAAATCGTTTTTAATCTGTGACCGTATATGCGCTTGTAAGCACAATACAAACTGCTTAGTGACTCATCCTAAGCTGTCTCTTACATGACCAGTAGAGGTCAGGGCATCACTAACTGCTAAACTAAAATGCATTTATAAGAGTTCACACACAAAAAAAGACCAAACGACCAATCGATACAGTGTAAGACTAGTTACAAAACATGTGGTACTGCCAAACATGCCCTCAGTTTATTATTGTTCTTTTTCTGTGTGTTTACAGGTATTAGTATCTCTGGAGGTGTAGAGTCTAGAATCCAGCCCATGATAAAGGTTGAGAAAATCTTTCCAGGTGGAGCTGCATCTACAAATCAGGCTTTGAAGGTCAGCGTCTAGCATGAACATATATAATAATAATAATAATAATAATAATAATAATAATAATAATAATAATAATAATAATGGATTGGATTTATATAGCGCTTGTCTGTAGCAGATTGTGAGAGAGATGTGCCAGCCCTCAGTCCTGAGGTTATGAGTTGTTGCTATGAAGTAATTGTGTCTATGACAGAGACGTGTGCAATGAGGAGTGGAGAGTAGATGAGAGCCATCTCAAGTGGCCCATCACTTTCATTATGAATGAGGTACATGGATGCTGGTCTGCTAATGTATTGGTAATATATTGCCTGTAAAGTAACTTAACAGTCTTCTTGGCCTGGTTCACTGAAACACATATGCTACACATGCGCTCATTCACTAAAGTTAATCACAGACTTATTGTTAAAGCTCAGTGGAATTAGAGATGCTTGGGAAGAAATGTTTGTGTGTAAAGTTGAAACATACTTATTCCAGCAGTAGGAGGCTGACATTATGTACTCGTGTTTGCTGACAAATTCGTATGTTTCCTAGCTGCAAGTTATCAGTTGAAAACTGCTATCTGAGTGTTATTCCTGATCAGTGTCAAACATGTGGGCAATCCCATATCTAACTAACTTTCCCTGGCCCTCTGTGTACAGATACCTACATTCACATTCATACAAACTCCACATCTCTGTAGGTGCATCTCAAGACATTTGAATATTGTGGAAAAAATTCAATATTTTCCATCAGTTAAATAAAAATGAACATTTAGGATATCCTGGACTTACTGTGCAATTAAACTCCGTTTTACTTTTGACAGTTATGGCTTACAGAAAAAAATAATAGAAAAACTGTGTATCTCTCAGGCTAGTTTAGTACATTGTGTCCACATGAAACTCATGGACAGCCTCCACAAAGAGGGTAAGCCACAGGTCATTGCTGAAAAGGCTGGTGGTTTACAGGCAGCTGTATCAAAGCATATTGATGGAAAGTTGATTGGTAGATAAAGGAGCACAAGCGACAGGGGTGACTGCAGCCTTGAGAGGATTGTCAAGAAAAGTTGTTTCAAGAACTTTGGAGAGCTTCACAAGGCGTTGACTGAGGCTGTTTCCATCTTTCACTACGTCCAGAGCTGTAGTATTCCTAATATCAAACCACTTCTGAACCACAGACAAGAGAAGTGCCTTAGCTCAGCTAAGTAGGAAAGAACTGGACTGTTGCTCAGTGGTCCAAAGTCCTCTTTCAAGTCTGGAGGAAGAGTGGAGGGATACAGAATCCAAGTCCAGTGTAAAGTTTCTGCAGGTTGTGATGATCTGAGGTGCCACCAGGTGTCATCTGCTGATGTTGGCAGTGGTTGGTCCCCTGTGTTTTTATCAAAGTCCAAAGTCAACACCGCCATCTACCAAAACATTTTAGAGCTCTTCACGGTTCCACCGGCTGAAAAACTTTATGCAGACTTCCTTTTCCAGCAGGACATAGCATCTAGCCACAGGGTTACACGTTACATAATAGTTTTGATTTTAGTACTCAAGTAAGGTTTTCGACACATTACAGATCACTGAGGTGGTAAATGTTTGAGGATCACCAGTTATCCTAATGAGGAACATAATGCTCTGCATAAAATTTACTCAAAACCAAGCACTGATAGAAGAAAAAAACAAGGAATCATTAAAGGTTTTCGCTCTAGGACTCAATAAAAGAATATACCAAATGTAATTCATCAAATATTTAAAGCGACGTTTCAGTCTGGGCAAAAGTAAGGGATTTAAGCAACATTGCATCCTAATGACACTATGATCTTTTCTTAGCCATCTCATCAGCATGACTAAAAACAGACAGGTTGTTGGCTACGAGGCTTAGACACAGATATATGGCTACTCACTAGCACTCCTGTGCTATCTGTGGTCTCCTCCTCACACCTAACAACCAGGCATGTCAGCTGGCTCATATCAGCTCCACGGCTCAGTGTTATCTCCCTGTATTCTGCAGAGGGAAGTGAGATCAGGCGGGCTCAGTGTTAACACGCATCCTGTTTCCTTAGACCCACATGATAATCACACCAGTGAAGAATATTGTATTGTGTGTGTATTAGTCATGAGACACGTGCTGTCCTGTTCATTAGACGCTGCCATCTGCCTTCACCGGCAGGAACGTGGACGTAAGCGAGTCACGTCAGCGTGACAGCTGAGTTAATACCTGCAAAATGACATTCCCAACAGCTGGACCTGCTGATTAGTGCTGCTTAGCAGAAGCAGGCATGTTTACATGCAATCCTAATGCAGTGATTCTCTAAACAAAAGGCAAAAAGAAAATGTTTTTTTTAGTATTTTAGAGAAAGTTATCTCAAAATTTGAGCAGCCACGAACCACTGTCCCGAACTACAATTAGAGCATGAGTGGTGTTACATTTATGATAACCAACACTCTGAGCTATGCTTCTCTCAGCCCAGTACATGAGCTATTTGGCCTCAGATCCTCCCATGCAAGCTGTAGTTATTATTACATGCCATGTTATTTGTTGGCTGGAAAATAGAGAACCTCGTAAATGCTCAGTATAAATGGCTGTAAAGAGGATGGGGCAGATTAGGTTGTGATCTATTTAATTCAGATAAATTACTTTTCAAAAATGAAAAAGCACTTTTTAATCTCCTCTTTGGTTAAATGGAGCTAAATCTTTTGATACTGTTTGCACGGAGGGCTATAGGGTTGTTGGTGAACACCGGACTCTCTGGAAAAAAGAATAAAAAATCAGCAGCCCGGATCTAACCTCATCCATACAGGCCAAATAGGTTAGAGCTGTAACAGATGGAACAGGGTGGTAGAGAATGAAGGGAAAATAATCTATTTGTGTCTAATGACTCGAAAGGAAAAGGGAAAGGAAAAAAAAAGAAGGTACAACAATGGCCGTCGGCCTTGTGTGCTTCTGTGTTTCTAACCTTCGCTGAGATTGAGCACATTAGGCAGGTGCATCCTTGGCAAACGCTGATGACATCAGAGGAAGTTCCTCTCCTCGAGGCTGCAAAGATTTGCTACTCTCTGCTCGCATCCTGCAGGAAACAGCAAGCATAGTCCTAACTGTGCGGCTGTCTCAGTGTATATTCTTTTTCCAAAGACCTTGTGCTGAAGGGGAAACTTTATACGTGCACTAGTGACAGCTTTCAGTGTGAATGCATTAAAGAAGTGGGAGAGCTCCAACTCTCTTTGGCATAAATTACATTTCTTCACAGAGGGGCACAATCTCTGCAGTGTTATGGAAACTGTCTTTAATGTTGCTCTGAAAAAAAAAATAGACACAAAAAAGAGATACACACAAATGGAGGAAAACATGCTTACAAAGGATACTCAATCTTTTTCTGTGGCTTTTCAATGTTCTTTTACCCTTGTGCATGTGTTTGAATCTGCAGGCAGGGTATGAGCTGTTGTCCGTAGATGGAGAGAGTCTGGAGGGAGTGACTCATCAGCACGCCGTGGATGTAATTCGGCGTGCATTCAGCAACAAGGCCAAAGAGCCGATGGTTTTTGTGGTCAAGGTCCCTAAGGTCTCTACCGACCCCAGCAGCCCCAACAGACTTGCTGACTAAACTCTGTGTGCCTCACAGCCAGGTTGCTGCTCGGGCATGAAGGACAACAAAACCTGCTGCTCCTCTGGGACTTAATAAATACAGGATTCACCCCAGAAGAAGAAATATGGGATAGGTAGCGCTCCGGTCACAGCGGAGACAATCAAAGGCAAAGTTATGACAAAATATACCATAAAGTATGTCTTGCATAAAGGTTGCAGCTGGTTTTGAAGACTAATACAGCTGCATATTTGTCAAGATAAAGGTCACTTTTGCTATAATGTAATGCGAGATGAAAACCAAATGTTGCAATTGTATGAATTTTATATGATTCTTAGTTTTTAGAAAAACTTTTACTAAATGCATATGTTGCACGTTTTCTAAAAGACGCTTTTGTGATAGGATCGTGTAATTCATGATCTTTGGTTAGAATAGTGCCACTATTCAACACGTGGCAACTTTGCCGTGACCTCTGAGCACTGTCTGATAGTGGAGCCAGTGGTCTGCACTTTTTACTTGAAGCATCTCAGCCCAGCAGCCCTGCAGGCATGCCAGAGGGAGATTACCTCAGCCAGCATTATGAGATTTATAGATTTATACTCAGATTAAATCCCTGTATTATGTCAAAACTGATAGTTTGGGTTTAGAGGATGTCTGGGGAGATTATTGCAAATTGCTGCTCAGTATTTTTTTTGTGTTGTATTTCTCTGGCAGAGGTGCCTGTATTCTGGAGCCATCCGCCACTTTAGAGGCTTAATTACACCATGCTGTGGATGGAGCTTATGGAGACATGTGGAAGAGTTGGAAAAACATGTCAATGAGAAATGCAGGTCCAGTGGCACAAATAAAAGTCGGGTTAAAGAAATATGGATGGGAGAAAGCAGTGTGCTTAGTGCCTTAATTCTATAGATGGGCAGTCAGAAAAACGCTGAGAAAATGTTACTCAAGCTTGATTTTAATAAGTGATAGAAACGCTGAATTGTTTATATGCCTGCATGGAATTAAATTCTTAAGATGAAAGTGAGCATGTCTGTGCCTTTGAGTTACTCACTGGCTACTTTGTTAGATGAACTTGTTCACCTGC
>NW_005187550.1:1514950-1554560 GCF_000239375.1 Pundamilia nyererei | reverse complement strand
TGCAGCCGACAAATCTACAGCAGCCTTGTGATGCATCATGTCAGTATTGAGGATTTTCTCTAGCACCACGAAGAATTAATACCGCTCTTAAGGCCAAAGGAGGTCCAGGCCAGTGCCTGCAAGTGTACCTAATAAAGTGTCAGATGAGTGTATTTTACACTGTAATGCAAAGTTGCTTCATTCAACCTAAAAATAAGCAAAAAAAATTTCAGAAGCAATTAAATCTGCAATCACTTCAAGATGTGACAACTTGTTCTTTAATTAAAAACAGTCATTTGTACAAGAAATGTACACATAAAAATATACATGGACAACTACATACTCTATGAATGAATGAAGACACACAGTAAGCAAATGTTTCAAAAAAAAAAAAAAAAGCACATAAAAGGATGGGGGAAAAGCGCCACAAAAAAAAAGTGTGTTACGTTGCTTTGGTCTAGTCACAGTGGCTACATTTGAAATAGATATTTTGTCTAAATAAAAGACAATGTCACTCAGTTATACTATTTAGTGTTTTACATATTTACACAGAAAAATGGTCATGCAACGATGAGGGGGAGGAAATGAGAATTCGATATGCACACAGTGCTTTGGAGTGAGGGAGTCTGCTTTCGAACACCTGTGCTTGCTGTTAATATGAACCTGTGGTGAGTAATAACAGTCTAGGCTTGGTTAACAACGTGAAAGTGGTTGGATAAACTACGCTTTTTCCGTTCAAAGTTACTTCCAATGGCTTTACTTTGCAATCACAATTTGTGCGCAGACCTTTAATGCTCCACAATACCTCCTCAGCCACAGTTATGTGGTTATGCAAAATATAGCCAAATATAGCCATGAGCATTCCTTCTCTCTGGCCATAACTTAATAACGAATCCCTCAAAAACGACTTGTGCAGTTCTAAACGAATGACGTGGGAAAACCTGAAGACGACAGCGTGAATGAGCGTGAGATTACGATGCAGACAGTCAAGTGAAAGATCAATCAAAACGGAGAGACAACAGACCAAAAAGTAGCCTAAAATAAGAGCTCCCCGCTGCTCTATCACCTGCAAGGTTTGGTCATTAGAAGGTTTTCCACACAGATTATATAATGTAAACATTAAATTTTCATGCATTACAGTATTAGGTGCACTCTTCCTTTGTCGCCACCTCCATTTGCAATTGATCCATCATTTGAAATATTGGTATGAGATATACATTAATCCACACACTTATACCAGTACTACAACAAAATATCTTCGGGTGCTATATATATATAAAAAATATACAACATCTCCTCCATTATATAGATTTTCATTTAACTATTAATCCTCGATATAGACTCTGCAAAATAAAAGCTCTCAGCAGCCCACTACCGCCATGCTCAGTCGTATGCACAGCCCTGCATAATACCGTGAGAAAACAGCAGCGCAACCCACAGTTTTTATATGTAACATGCTCCTCGCCGGTTTATATTTAGGCCCTCAAAAACTGACCTGCCTTGAGGACATTCAGTGCTGGAGCTACTGCATCTGCAAACTCTCACCTGACTGCTGCGTGAACCAGTTTCTTCTGAAATCTCATACAACAAAGACATGCAGACATGCCAGTCTCACTTCCTGTATAGCAGTCAGTGAAGAGTATAATCTAGTGGGCAGGAAAAACGGGAAGGGTAGGAAGACTTCATAACAGTTATTTGGCTTTGCTTTGCCAAGAGGTACATAAAGGGAACTAATGGGAGTGAAGGGAGATAAATGGAAACTCTGAATAAGAATGCAAACAGTTCAAACACTGGCTTAAATCTCTGTAATTCTGTAAATATGCTCTATTTTTAGTTTCCTGATACCAACCACAGAGGTGCCTTTCACTGTTATAAAAATAGCTGAGTAAGAAGCAAACAGAGAGAAGAAAAAAACAGAGAAAGAGGGGAATCGGCAGCATCCTGGAAATATCACTTATACTAAAACGTTTATGTGAGATCGGTGCATTGTCTAAAGAATTGACACGTGTGCAACAGTTGGTGGTCTTGAAAACTTGAGCAGAGTTCAAATAAAGCATTTCCTTTGAGCGTTTGGTTTGGCGTTCCCGGTAGGTTTTCGGAAACGGCTGAATAGGATGTTCACATGTAAGCAAGGAGGCGCACGTCAGCATTGGTTTGTTTGAATTGAAAACAGTTGAGTCCTGAACAAAAAGAGGGCAGGGAAGTTGTGCAAAATAACAGCGTGCTTCTCAGATGTTCTCGTTACTGCATTTCTCAGAAGTGACAATACATTCCTCATCAAATACGTACAAGCAGAAGAACAAAATATTGGTATTTTTTTAGACTTGGTAAAATGAACTGTTGATGCTATCAACTCCATGAAATACAAACAGCAGTTAACAGTAATATTTGGGATTGGAGGACTGGTGCAGCGAGGGTTTGCGTCGCCGATGAGCACGGTTCGGGCGGGTGATGACGTCGGCTTTAATAACCAGGTGATTGATTGGTCATCTCTCGTGGTGCATGAGTACGTGCACGCTGGTGTCTGGGTGTTTCACGTCGTGTGCTACCAACAAAGTTGTAACCAGATTTCTCTGTGTGTAGTAATGTTTTTTTGCTTTAAGGTTCCCATCGATTTTCAATACCCTGATTTGAACGTGGTCTGAGAAATAAAACACTTCTTTCCCTCCTCTCGCTCCCACAGATGGAAACAGGTCTTTGTGCTGGCTTTGTAGTGGAATAAAAACCCATTAAAAGCGTAGTGGGAGACACCTTAAAAGGATTTACTGGGAGTACATTTGTGTTAGCAGGAAGTGAGAATGCACCTTTTGGGAGAGCTCCCTTTTAACAGTGACGGGTGGTGAGTGCTTGCTCGATGATCCGGGCAAAGCCACGTTGAAGATAGTGCAGTATTTGGCCCAGAGTTGATTGTTTGGTTTACACCTTCAGAGTGTTGCCATGGTTTTTATTTGGACATATTGCTCGCAGCGCGTGTGTGTTTATATCTCTGTGGCAGTGATTTCCTCAAAGTGGATGTCATTGCTGCCGCTGCGCACTTCATAGTCCTCCATGTCCCTGTTCTCCAGCTCCAGACTCAGCTCCCTCATCACTCTCTCCAGATCACGGTTGCGACGGTACATCTGGATGTAGTTCTGCTGCAGCTGTTTCTGGTAGTGGATTACCTGAGTTGATGGGAAAACAGCATTTGAGTTAAGTACATAGGTAAGGAGGATTAGCATAAGCTTTAAAATCTAGTTTGACACGTGTCACGCTGAAGGAAAAAGATTTAAAGTCAGTCGCCACGAAATGTTTACCTTCTCCTTTTCCTCCTGCCACACCCGCCTCTCTTCGTCGAAACGTGACAGCTGCTCCTCACCAGTCCTCCTCTCATACATGAGCTCAGCCTTCAGCCTATCAACCTGTTTCGGTGTATCATGTTTAGTTCCTTTTCTTACAGAAATTTAAAGCAAAAAATTTGTAATGCTCGTCTCTACATGGGCCCATAAGCTACATAATAAATAAATGACAGCACAGAATGCAAAGTATTCCTATCAAAAGGCCACAAAACTGAGCTGACACAAAACCTCAATTGCATCAATTCACTTTCATCACATGTGCTTGTAAAAGTTACCGAAAAACACATACCTGTTGCCTGAGTCCCAACACTGTTTCTGCATTCTGCCTCTGAGCCTTGGCTTCATCGCTCTCTCCACCCCAGACCAGATGAGTCTCCTCTCCGTTGCGGTACACAGAGGGACTGGGACCTCCCCTTCCTGCCACAACTCTACCCTGTTGCAGTGTCAGACTCATGCATTGCCCCTTCATGGCTACATTTCCAGGCAGAGCAGGTCCGCTGTGACCGGTCAGAGCGTCACGTAGCCGGGCTGTCTCCTCTTCCAAACGGCTCACTTTCTCTCGGAGCAGCTCAGCTTCACTCTTGCGCCTCTGGAGTTCATTTTCGCAGACCTCCAGCTCCAGTGACCGTGTCCGCAGAGCAGTCTGGGCCTCCTGGGATCTAATCTGGCTGGCTTGCAGCTCAGAGCGAGCTTCTCTAAGCTGGGCCTTCAAGACCACAATGTCTCCTGCCTTCTGGCTGAGCTCCGACTGGATCTCCTTAAGCTGCTGCTTCAGGAGAGAGATCTCTCCTGACTTTTGACATACCTGGTGAACAACAGAAAGAAAGTGAGAGAGAGGCAAACCTCAATTTCTTCCAAGCTTACAAGTTCGTTTCAGGATTTTATGTTTTTATTAGTTGCTAAAAAGTAAGAGATGAACAGAAAATGAAAAGAGCAACTGACAAACAAAAATAGGATCACACAAATTCACAGCTGAGACATTTAATCACCGCGCTGCTTCTGACAGATTCATGACTGACTGTCTGGTATCTCGCTTTCACCTACCTCCCACTTTGTCTCCTCCAGACGTGGCCCTAGTTGGGTCTGCTCCCTCTGGATTGTGGCGCACCTCCTTTCCAGTGTCTCTCTGTCCTGCAGCAGAGAGGAGAAGTCCTCCTGTAGCTTCTTTTTCTCCTGCTGTAGCTGAAATACCTGACAACACACAAAGATGCACGTGATCATGCTTTCTTACAAAAACACAGATGTGCTAATCTAAAATAAGACATGCAAGTGTGGAGAGAGAAAACTACTAAAGCATAAGACAACATTAAAAATAACTGGAACAAAAACAAACACATTTGTAGCAGAGTGGGTTCACTGTGTAATGGATTAATCGAGCTTTCTAATTTAACGCTTACATTTCTTCATTTAATATTTTTAAATACTTGGCATACCTGTAATTGAAGCACCTGCTGTGCTCTCTTTGCCTTCTGAGAGGCCTGCTTCATCTTCGTGGCACAGCTCTGTCTCAGCTCCTCCATCTCTCTTTCACAGCGGCGCTGCTTCTCTTCATACACCTGTCACAGTAAAAGACGCAGCTGAGAGGTCAAACATCAGCTCCTCAGCGTATCAAGTTTATGATCGGTGTCTTGAGGCGACCGTGTCTCACCTGGCAGATGGCAGCTTCATTCTCGTCCAGATTTTCTTTGAGCTGCTGGAGCTCCAGGTCCCGTTCCCTCAGCTTCTCCTCGAGCTCCCGCACCACGGCCTCGTAACCCTCCACGGGGGGTGGAGAGTGGCCACAGGACCCGCTGTCTGACAGGGGCTGCCCGCGCCCACTAAGTGACCCCGAGCCTGTGCTCTTGCTGGACGAGGAACGTCCACTGTCTGAGTTACTGTGACCGTGGCTCCCGCCTCCACCAGAAGTGTTTCGGCTGATGCCCGACACAGGCTCCAGCTGGCCTCCTGACCCAGAACCAGCACTGGAGCCCTCACTGGGAGCCAAACTGTAACCTGTGCTGCTGTGAGTAGGGAGGCTGGAGAGCGAGTTCCTCCCTGAATCTGACATGGAGCAGGACTGACTGCTCCGAGCATTGCGACCACCGGTGTAGGAGTTGCACTTCCCTTCAGAGTTGGAACTGCTGCTTCCACCATTCCCACTTGTACCGCTGGCACTGCTGGATCCTCCATGGGGCAGCAGAAGGTTGAGGCTGGCCTCCGACAGAGTGCTGGCACCTGGCCGTGGCGAAAGATACTGTACGGAGTGCCGATTCTTGGGAACGACAGGCTTGAACGCTGTAGGACGGATCAGCACTTTCTCCATGTTCTGAAAGTGTAGATTATTAAAAAAAACCAACTAGCATTAATGACTGTTGTGTTAATTAGTAATGACTGAGTAAAACTCATTAGTAAAGGCTGAGCGATGTGCTGGCAGGCCACCCCACAAGGCTCTGATTAGTTTGGTTTGGTTTAATTGATATTTAAAGGGTTCATTAAGCAATTTCCTTAATGATATTCCTATCGTATAAGATGGATAGACAGACGTAAGATGGAGAAGAGTGGAGGAGAGGAAAAAATCTGATTAAAGGGCACAGAAACAAAGGGCACAGACGAGAGCGAAGGGAGAGTCGTGACAAAGACTGAGAGCGTGAAAGCATCCTCTCCTCTGTAAGCATTTTCTTAATGATCTTTCTCAGAGTTCACTAAAGACGTCACTGGATGCGAGCGAGCTCTGACACTCATCATGATGTGTCTGCAAGGTGAGCAGCTGTCAAATGATCCATCTGAGCCTGTCAGGCCGGTTATTAAGCTTCCCTCCGGATCGATAGGAATAAATAGCCAATTAGACAGCTGAGGTAATCTGCTGTAAAACGTGTTCACGCAGGCAGCAGAGATAACAGATTAAAAAAAAAGTCCTCAGTATGATATTTGATGTCCTGGTGGGTGATATTGACATGTAATTTAAGAAGAAACTGACCTATAAATATCTTCAGATTAGAGGTCAGGGGCACTGACAGAGGTGCTGGGGTTTCAGTGTCATGCTGAAAGGCACTTTCCACTTTCTGCACCACCCTACAGCCCCAAAGGATGTGAGATATGCGAAACAGTACGGTATGGTAAACGATTAATACACGGTTTAAGAGCTTTCAACTACATTTAATAGATTTCTTTAGCAGATGAAGCTGAAGATTGATATGGACTCAAAGGCATGGCCAATTGATTTGGACAGTTATTATACTTTTTTATTTCGTTTTGATTTTTTAAAAATTCTGTTTAGTTTCTTTTAGCCACAAGATTGGGTTTGCTAGTTTCAGTTTAGTTTTTATTAGTTTCAGTGTTAGTTTTAGACTTTTGTCAATATTATTGTATTTATTGCAAATGTCAGAGGCAAGAATATTTTTATTCTTGCATCCTCTTGTTAATTATCAGCAAAATGAAATCAGAGTATTAAATCAGCATCATCTTCCCAGATTATCCCTGTACTTCTCCTCACCTTCTCCAGCTGTCCAGACACTGGGATGAGTTTGGGAGGAGGTCCACCAATGTTCCCATTTAGAGTCCTGTTGTCTTTTTGGTCCTCTGAGTCGCTGCAGGGGCTTGCAGCAGTCAGCACCAGGTTGTCGTTCCAGTCTCCAACCACCACCTCCTTGCTCACATACCCAAAGTTCCCATTAGTGCTGCCACCGACACCGCCTACTGTTCCAGCAACCGTTACACCCCCTCCTGTCCCAGCAGAGTTTCCAGGCCGTGGCTGCTTCTTTGTGGGAAGCGGTGGAGGCAGAACCTGCGCCTGAGGCTCTGTTCTGTTGCTGATAACCAGCAGCTGCTCCAGGGAGCTCCCACTGCGGAGGGTATTATCCTGGAGCCGGAAGCAGCTGGTAGCTGGCGTGGAACGGCGTGGCTTGGTGTTGAATTCGCTGGCAGCCCTGCAGTGTCTCTCTTGGTACGTCCGGCCTGATATGAGACTACTCACTGACCCCATGGCTGTGTCAGAGGTGCAGTGCCCACAGGGGCCAGAGCAGGGACCTGAGGGGGAATGGGATGATAGCGGCCGGCACTGCTGGATGTCGAGGCCTGGATTCGGGTGGTCACTCACGGTCAGGGGTAGTGCCTGAACCAGAGCCATGGTAGCCCGACGGCGTCAGACGCACCACACACTCTGATAAAAGAGAAAACAGACACAAAATGTTACATTTATACTCCAGATGCAACTATTACACAGGTTTTTTATTCAATGGTGTTTATCCTAGTGTTGTATTTTTATTTTATTCAAAAACACAACACTAGGCACGAGAAACGATCACTGCAGAAAGCTGCACTGCGGTGGATCAGTCAAACTACATCAGTGTGGGCTGTAGCTGCAGAGCAAAAGTAGCAGTAGCCGTGTGGAAGGTAAAACACTAAAATGAGACTTGCCAAGAAGGACGCAAAGAAGGGTATCGGATGGGTTGGGCTTAACTCTGAACTGACGCTTCGCTCCACTAATGATAAAGTAAGTCAATCAATTTAACAAATCTAAACCAATCTATTTTATTTTAAAGCCCTGCAAGAGATCAAATTCTGTGGACATGCATTTCAGCTGATTTGACAGGTGTAAAAATTTGGAGCATGTAAGACGCTTTGGAAGGAAACACTTTCTCATGTAGCAGCTTTGGCTCCTGTGTCCACAGCTGTCTCACACATCATGGGTGGGAGGAGATAAAACTTAATGAAAAAAATCCTCGTATTACAAATCACCTCTGAACTCTCTTCAATGTGTTGCCATTATTAACAAAACTTTAAATGCAGACATATGTTTTGGAAGAAATTGTGTTTCGTTCTTACAGTAGAGTTCCAGAGACTTGAAGAATCAATGGCCTGTATATATATAGCGCTTTACTAGTCCCTAAAGACCACTAAGCGCTTTACACATCCAGTCATCCACCCATTCACACACACATTCACACACTGGTGATGGCAAGCTACATTGTAGCCACAGCCACCATGGTGCGCATGGACAGAGGCGAGGCTCCTCTGACCACCACCAGTAGGCAACGGGTGAAGTGTCTTGCCCAAGGACACAACAACCGAGACTGTCCAAGCCGGGGCTCGAACCGGCAACCTTCCGATTACAAGACGAACTCCCAACTCTTGAGCCACGATCGCCCCAATGAGCAATGAAGCAAACTTATTTTTTCTGATTCACTACACCCACTTTACAGCTGTTTGAAATATTTCAAACCCCCTCCTCCGTGACCTCCACAGTCATGGCTCATCCCTCATTAAACATACTGTATCTACTGCTAATTGCCAGTGTCATTAACGAGGCAGGAGGAGAAAAAAAAAAGAGGATGGATTTAGTAAAGGGTGAGGGGAGTGAGTCACAATCATCTCCAGCTCCAGCTGCTCTGTGATATTCCTGCGTGTCCTCGTCTGAACCTGCGAGCAGTCATCTGGGTATTATTCCTAAAGTGGTTTGAAATTTATTCACTTTACCGTTTTATGATGACAAGGCTCACACCCATCAAAGAACATCTTTGAAGGAAATGAATATTAGCTTCAGTCGGTTGCTGTACTATTTTTAGGCAGTGAAACATGGATAGATATTATTAACACAATAAATGGAAGCAGATTAAGTCTTCAATTTGCAGATAGCATTATCAGTATTGCCCAGAGGGGCATAGACGGGACTCGGATCCTAGCCTGCTGTGCCAATCTGAAACCCGTCTGGCCAAGTGGAATAATCCTTTGTGCCATGGCTGCACACGGTTATGTACATGTCCATTCTGAAAAATGGTGACAATAATCACCCCCTAAGAGAAGTCTATATTCTTGGAAATACAATAAATACAAACACCAGCTGTGGATTAAAATAAAAAGGAATGAGAACAGTTTTGGTTGGCTGTTCTAAAGCAAGTGTGTTAACTCATGTTTCAGATCTCACAAATTGAGCCAACAGTGCAAACTCTTGAACAGTGTCTCACTGAAGGCGTTCATGGTATTGGTATTATCAGAGACTACCTCGAGAATTTGGGAGTGGAGCGGATGGATGTCAACCCTATCGAACACTTGTGGGATTGGCTCGGGCATGCTGTTCATGGCAGAGTGAGAACAAAACCACACTGGCTCGCTTTTCTGTACAAATGTGGCAGCATTTAAGGGGAAGTAAACAGGTTTTCCAATAGTATAAGATTTATTGCCAAGAAGCAGTGTTCCAACAAAGAAATTATCAACCAAACATAAACTTCCTTACTTTTTATGCTAAGCTTACATACACCCGCTCGAGCAGTATACCAGCAGGGTTCATATATAATCAGCCGATTGTAGCCATTTGCCGGTATATCGGTATCAGCGTTCGTAACAGTCAAGTAAAGAAGACACAGGAGAAACACGCATCAGCCATGTTAAGAGTGTTGATGGTGGATTGTTTGTCTGCCAGAGATTACCCTGAAACTTTTCCATGTTGTCAAAAGGTGTTTGGGACACAACAAACACCAGAACCAGCTGATCCGAGGAGAGTCAGCAGCATGTAAATGAGTTACACAACTTACTTTTTAAAATGCATGATCATCTTGTCTTAGTAAGGACATATACATAACTGTATATGAAAACTGTTTGGCAAATGTTTCTTTCATGTATCTTATTGAAAATACTGGCCAATATATCGGATATTGACCAGTGGTATTGGATTTTTAGATGGTTGGCCCAAATGGGTGAGTGACATTGATTCCATCCATCACAGACCACTACTGGAGTGGGTTTTTCCTTACACTCAGTATTTCACTCTCCAACAAAAGTCGGTCATCAAACGACTCATTTTAATTTGGAAGAAAAGCGGTCTTTTAGCTGCTAACCATCTGCAATGACTACACAGCTGAATTAAGAAAAGCTAAACTATCTCCTCCACCCCTTTCTCGTCACATCTAGCTTCAAAAGGATGGCAATGGTGAAAATGCTCATCTCAAGGCTTAAAGATGGGACTCTACAAATTAAAGGTTTATATCATGGTGGCATGAAATTTTCAAGGGGTCACTAGAGGAACTGAGGTTTTTGGCACTTCAGTGTTGGCCTCATTTTGTGTGCTCGAGGTTGCCTCACACATGACACACAGCAGGAAACAGTCAAGCTCCGACATGTTTGTATTATTGAAAATACTGTGTGATTTAGATGAGAGAGCCTTACGGGCAGAGCGTGCAGCAACTCACACATCACACCCGCTCGCTAGTGGTGAATGCAACAGATATTAACTGTGCTATTTGAATACTGGTGCAATTGGACATCACATGGACTTTGTACTTGGAAGCTGGGAGGTTAACTGGGCATTTGCTGTTTCACATGCAGCTCTGTTGGGTAAGAAAAGCTGAAATATTTTGATTGTTCGTGAAAGTATGTTGACATAATGGATTTTATTTGTCATTAATGATTGAATCCTGATCAAGCAATCAAGTTTACAGTATCCTGCTTTGATTTTATCACTGAAAAAATACAACTCACTGGATAGGAGTTTGAGGAAAGCATATGTAACGGCTCAAACTATTCATTCGTGATCAGTAAGCAGGACGATTCGATTCCTGCCAGTTCACTCCATACTGACTAAACCGTCTGTGAGTACATGACAGAGAGTGACGGGGAGTTAAAGAGACGAGACAGGCTTCGTGAGTACTCGTGAGTCAAGGAGATAAAGATATGCGTGGTATGTGATCATTTCCAATGCCAAAATAATCACGCCTCACACAACCTCCTTTGATCCAGCCACCACTAACCCCCACCCTTCTCCTCTACACTCCCAGCCCTGACAAGGACCTCTCAGGCAGGGATAATAGAATTAACAAGCCTCTGCGACCGTCAACCGTGACCCCCTCCTCCTGAGGAATGGGGTGGGGGGCGGCTGGTCTGATTCTGCCCTCCCCTCCCACCCCTGTGACCTCCGAGGGCAGGGCTTTGTTCTGGCTACTCGGGCAACAAATCTCAAAAGCTAATTTCCCCCTCTGATGTTGCTCACTGGTTGGTTCTTAAAAGTTATTGAAGGCCTCCTCTCCTCCTTGGTTCTTCTGAGAAAGTGAAAATATTTTCATAATCCGCTCCATCCGCCCTCACTGCTTCCTCCACCTTCCTCATTACACGCATCCTCCTCTGCTGTCAGCAGCACAAGACAGGCAGAGAAAAAACAGCCATCACCACTAAATATAGAAAACATCTCAAGTGCCTGAAATCATTCTGATAGTCTTTCATGAGGCATTTGATTCGGTGTTCAAAAATAAACTCCAATAGTGTTACAGCTAGCTGTGATGGGGTCAACCCAGGGGCACTTTACACCACATCCTGACACTCTAAAACTATTAAATGATGCTGAACCGCTTAAAGGCAGTATTACTGCTTCTGACAGGAACTGGAAATACTTCAAGTGGATGTGAGAGTTTAGCGTCCACATGGTACCAACTGGCCCAGGATGAACAAGAGCAGGTAGCTCTCTAACAAGATCCAGAAGTCAGTTCTGTGACGGGGAAATAATCCCGTTATGATAAGTCTGTTAATAAAGCCAGTCCTTCCCAGGAGAGGAAACCCCATTATTGAGCAGCAGTAGATCGCCCCTTGCAATCCCACGCAACCTCAGAGCTGTTCCGGAGACTCTGCTGGGCTCAGGACAAACTCAGAAAAGTGAGAACACGAAGGAAGGAAAAGAAAGGGGATAAGGGGTAAACACACAAAGGAAGGCTAGCTGTGAGTGTTGCCTGGGGTTTTAGGGGATTTTCCAATATCAGGTTGCCCAAAAAGAGGAGCCAAACAGAAATGAGCTTCAGGGAGAACCGTGCATCCATAATCCTGTTTATCATTATTTTGCCAGTGCAGAGACACAGAGGTCTGAGCACCTTAACGTCTCAAATCAAATGTGAACCGAGACAACTTGTCTTTGCTGAACCACCTCCTGCTGACCGAGCAAAAATGCTGTTACTCATGTCGGCTTGCAGGAATTTTCCTTCAACCCAACAAGCCGAAGACGACAACGACATGCAGTGAAATCTGCACGGCAGGCCACAGCTGTGTTATGGCTGTGAAAACAAGTCATGCTGAAGCATCTTCGGTCCTGTAAAACCGGAGGGTTTATGAGTACATGCGGTCAAGCAGCAGAGTGTGGCATTCTGTTTAAACTCAAATATTGTAACTAGCAAAAAGTGCTTTCCTTTGTAATCCAGGACATGCAGCTCGATGACATTGTAAAAAAAACTAGCGTTTGTCGTAATCATGATAAACGTATCCATTACTGACACACAGGGCTAAATTTGCTTAATTAATCCTTTAAAATTTGAAGATGTTTTGACAAAAGACACAAAAGTCCCTGTTTTAGACTAATTTCAATAGAGCAAAACAGCAAATGCTCACACTGGAGCAGGTGGAACAAGGAAATGCATAAACTGCAGGGTGCTTTCTGTTTATTTACACCTGCATTAGATCAGACCAATTAAAGCACATCCAGTATTCATTCTGCTTTTATCTCAGGTCTATTCTCCACCAAATATCTTCTTGTTTCTAAATATCTAAATATCTTCTACATTTCTGATATCTGTATGTCAGAAAAATGTAATTTATTGAACAGTTTCTGATGAATAAACTGAAAATAACATATTATTTTTGGCCCCAAATCTTCACTCAGCAGACGTCTCAGGCATGAGGATAAAAATGTGCATTTCATTTGAAAGTGGAAGTCAGAATTTCTGAGTTCTCAGTCTGCATTTTCAGCTGAAATGCCTCCTCAGAAAGTTGGAGGAGCCCCACCAACCCTGACTTCACAATCCAAGATGGTGGCATCGCACATAAACAGAAATAAAAACTTCCACTGTTTCCACTTTCACTGTTGTGAGTTAAAGCTGGCTAAATAAGCCATACACAGAGCATTGACCAGGCTTTATGCATAAACCTGCTGCAGCGGTGTTTAAAGTGCATTGTTCCACCTCGTTAAGGAGCAAAACGATTTTTCCTTTCTTTTCCAAATTTACTATTGGAACAAGCTCAACTCATGAGCAACGTCACTCCTAGCTCCGACCTCCGAGGCAAGTGGAACACCCTCAAAACACCTGTTAGTGTGACTTGGCCACCCAGCCAGCAAAGTTTGCCCCTTTAATGATGCTGCAGACTTTTCCACCTGTGGTGATAATGCTGCATGGATTGTAAACATCGCTGTGTTTAATCATATAAGAATGTGTTGCAAGTGAATATTTATGTATTTCACATTGTTACCAAAGGTACTTATGTCTCCTCCCTTTTTCACAAGGAGTTTGCATGTTTGATTTGGCAGCATTTTACACTGATACCCTTCCTGATGCTACCTCAAAGGTGGATTTGTGTCCCCTATGAACTAGCAACCCTAACCCTAGCGCTTTCCAAGAAAATGTGTAAACCACTACAGTATGGAGCCACAAAAAGAAAATTCAAGAATAGGCACGTTTTGAAATTTGAGGAAATATAAAAAACACAAGGCCCAGGGGCCAAAATGGGCCCAGCAAAGACTCAAATGCAGCTCAGTGGACGGCTTTACAGAAAAATTTAATTAGGCACAAATTTTGGATTTGTAACAAGTTTTACAGCTTTCCCTACTGATAAGATCCTCCCCTGTGGCCTTTCATGTAAGCTAAAGCAATTAATTAATAGATAAACAAATAGATTACAGAAGATAGTGAGTATTGCTATGAACTCTAGAAATGTCTGCTTTTTATAAAGTTATGTTACAGTAAAGATTAAAGTCCAAAGAACTGTGCTGACAGATGTCTTCGATTTCCCACAGCAGCGTTTCTTTATCATGTAGAAAAACAGAGAGGTACTGTGGAAACTGCGCTTGTTTTTCATATATTAAGATATCTCAGGAATTAAATGTGTAGTTAGCTTCTTTACACTGACACAAAAGGCAGTTTTACTAGTTCGGCCCAGGCTAAAGTGGGCTGTATGATTTTGACATCCCTATCCTACCTTTGACAACTAAGTTATAATTAGTACATATTTAAGTCCAAGTAGGTGTTTGTGCTAACATTTTAAAGAAATTATTTCAAGGTGTTCCTCAGACGTTGCATTCATGAGAATAAATGATGACCTCAACTTCCTTCCTCCCATTTCATCCTTTTTAGCATTTCTGCTCAATTTCACCCGTTTCCCCTCTGATTTTCTCACTTCTTTGTTTCCTGTGCTTCACCGTTGCTCCATCTCTCTCCTGTCACTCTTTCTTTTCCATCCTCACCGTTTCATACCACTCCCTGCTCGCTGGTCTATGCAGCTAGATTTTCAACTGCCCATTCTTTAACTGCAGCACCACAGTGTGACTAACCAAAGGTAAAGCCAGTGTATAGATCAGAGCAACAAGTGGAAAGAATAAAAATCACCAGATCAGAGTCGGTGCTGCAAAAATATCAGTATGCAAGTGGTAATAAGAACCACACATTATGATGGGGTGGCCGCTGAGCTGTATATTTTTGATCAGTGGCACTCAAGTACTTCCCCAGCAGGACAGAGAGAGTGCATAACATGAAATTGAATGCTCGCAGCAGAAAAATGCCACTCTGGTATACAGATCCTGGGTGGCCTTGATTAATCTTGAGACAAGTGATCGCAGTGGATGGAAACAGAGAGAGAGACAGAGGTAGAGTGAAAATCAACAGGCTAGGTGAGTCACAATAATCCTCGATGGCTGCTAACAAAAGAGGATCCACAAGTACAGGCAAGGCAGCGACACACAAGCACACAATAAGGCAATCAGTTCAGCCCTAATCTGCTCACCTCTTTATTTGTCACGCATCTACTCGCTGAAACGCCGCAATAAAACTTCAAACGGGCAAGAAATGGTATTATAATGAAGTAAGCCGACACCACTGTAAAATGAGACACGTCTTTTAAAGTTTTGCCAGAAGACCTGAGGTTATGTTATTGCATCATTCCTGCACAATGACTGTCTGTCTGAGTGGGCGCTCACTGTCACCTACCCCCACATGGCTAGGCTTTACAGTCTCAGTGTGTGTGTTTTGCTGAATGCGTGCATACTTTCTTAGTCCTCATTAACTCATCACCCTAGAGCCAAATCTCTCTTCACTCAGGAGAGATATTGTCCTCTTTGTTTGACGCTAACTTTTTTCGTGTTGAGCTCTGACTTCATTTTTTCATTTTCTTTGTCAAAAAAACCCCAAACAAACAAAAAACTGGAGAAATACGTTTTCTAGCAAAGTGCAAGTCTGTGCAGGAGTAACTGGCAACAGGTTCTCCTTTGCTCCATTTTTTTCCTTTTGTGCTTTTACAACCAACTTGTTGCTGTTGCAGACCTTAGCCTCTCCCTCTGTTTGGAAGCGTTGCCATGGCATTTGAGGCCCACATTTTTCATGTGCATGGCGAAATGAGATAGAGTCAGGAAGCGTGGTGAAAAAAAGAAAGGAAGGGAAAGAGTGATAGAATAGGTGAATAGGTGAGTGAAGGAGTGTGTTTTGTGCATTTGTGACAGTTTGACAGTAGACAGGTTTGGTTCTTTAGCATCTCAAAGCATCTGGCCTCAATTTGAACTTGAGAGCGGGCTTACCGAAGCCCAGATTCTCTTGTTGTCCTATCACGCACAGGGACGCGCACACATACATATAGCTGCAGGGGCAAATCATAAAATTCTTGTGGGGGTTGAAACTACTGAAAATGGGAAATGGAAAGACATTTAAGTTGACATATAGCCACGAATAGACCTTGGGAAGATTATTTCTAAGTTCAGTTTGGAACACACTGCCTGTTAGGTTCCCCACAAACACCCACAGCTGACTTAAGAACTGAATCTTCTCATACATTTTGTCAAGATGCACCAGACAATACATGTGGTCACACACACACCAAGCTTCCACAGCCAGTATGTCACTAATAAATGGATTATACTTACTTACAGATGCACACGTGGACAGCTGCAAACAACATGGATGAGCAGTTAGAAGAATAGTTACGTTACCATTACCAAGTCTAGTCTAGTTTTAGTGTGTATATGCACATGTTTTGTTTACTCAGCTACTCCTTTTATACACTTCAACCTTGATGGGTTTATGGCTGTGGTGGTGTACCACTGTTACACCAACACAGTGGATTTTTTGTTTTATCATACAATGATATACATGATGTGAAGAGAGTTTTACAAAAGTAGCGACTTAACTGTTTAGGAATTACAGACATTTTGATACATAGTTCGCCATTTGGGCTCAAAAGTAACTGGACAATTGACTGACAAGCAGATTCACTGCCAAGTGAGAGCTGTTCCTTCATTATTCCACAGTAAGAAGAGGGTAAAAGGCATAAAAGATCTGGAGTGGATTGCAAGTACCTAACTTGCATTTGGTAGCTATTCACTGGAAGTCTCAATTAGGCTCAGAGATGTCAATGAAAGTTAACAGTCCTTTATTAGGCTTAAAGCTAAAATAAGCCTCAGAGAGACAGCAAAAAGTTCAAAAGTGATCAAGTCAGCAATTGAATGAACTGGCCCGGTGAAAAAGACTAACAGGTCTGAAAAACCAAAGAAGACAACTAATGTGCATGATCGCAGATTTATTTCCATGGTTCAGAAAAACTAAATCTAACCAAGTCAAAACCACTCTCTGGGAGGTAGTCCATAATCAAGAGATGCCCTCATGAATGAAAACACAGGGAGCTTACAGTAAGGAGCAAAGCACTAGTTAGACTTTGCCAGAAAACATTTAAAAAAAAACCCCTGTTCTGATCCAAAAGAAATTCTTTGGAAAGGTGAGACCAAGATGAAAGATAAAGGATAGATAGTTTAAAAAAAAGAAAAAGCATGGATAAGGAATCAAACGGCTCATGACAGATAATGCATACCACGTTATCCGTTGAACACGGCGGAGGTAATGTTATGTCATGGGCATGCATGCCTGCCAGTGGAGCCAGGTCATCAGCACTCATTGATGATATCACATGCTGACAGAAATAGCAGCATGAGTATGAATATGAATTTAACATGGCATTAAATTTTAGGTCTGACATATTTAAATTTGTATTAGAAATGACAGAGAACTCAATACCCAGCCTTTAACAGTGTTTCAGTCAGCTGACGCTGGAGGAAACTGAGGTAGCAGTATGTGTAAAAAGGGGAAGATGGCTGACATTCCTGGTCTGCTCCAAATGTTGGATTTTCCAGGAGGTTTTCCAGCCACTGAAAGTTATCCAGCAGTGGTCAGCGGTCAGACCCACAGACACTGGAAATACCAAGAATGCTGGTGGTAGAGACACATGGATTAGTCTGGCCAGTGGACTACCGTTTGTCAGGATCAATGACCAGTTCAAACTAAACTATTTCACTTAATTTATGAAATCTTATCAGTGGAAAAGCATGTCATCTGGTCTTTAACAACATGGCTAATCCAAGCTCTGTTTGAAGCCTCATTGTCCCAACAGTAGTGAGAAGAGCAAGTTTTCCCTCCTAAACTTCCCTTCCTTCCCCCCCTCGCTGCTTTGGCTGTACGACAGTGGAGGGCCATTGTTTCAGTTTAACAAGAGGGTAGAAAGCAGAGAGAAAAGGCCTGTTATCTTACACTGAAAGCAACCACACTTTGGCACACAATGTGACCTATAATGCGACGCAGAACAAAGACGGGGTAGCGAGCGATATGACTTTCTCTTTACTGGCATCCTTCAGTGAGGAAAAGTAGGACTCGATATCTGAAAAGTCTCAAATTTTTCTTATGTTTCTCAGAAAGTGTCACAGCTCGAGAGTGAAATCAGCAATCATAGCTGAAGCAGAAGATAACAAAGACAATGCCGCCCACACGCATACACAAAAAACACAGAGTGCTACTAAATACAGCCAGGCAAATGAGTTCCACAGCAGCTATTACATAAGCAACAACGCCTCACTTTAACTGTGCCAGCCTCACTGCATAAATTCAACTCCACTCATGTGGGAAAATATCTGACATGGCGAAGGAGCACATGTGCAGACGTATTCAGACATACTGTCCGTGCCGCTGCAAACTCGAGAAAGACAGAGTGGGGACAGGCTGGCTTGGAAAATACTCATTCAGCAAACTGAGCACAAGCCAGGCCGACTTCGAATCTCTTGCCGTCTCTCTGTCTTCCTGCATATCTGTCTGTCTCTTTCTGGATTCGTCCACCCTGCTCTTCAACTAGAGGCTTTACATAAACACCTGGCATGAGATGTAGCTAAATGGGATCATTGCAAAAGAATGGAGCCGAGCACAGAAAGTGTGAAAGGGGCTAGTAAAATTTTATGGAATCTGAATCCATCCTTATAATTCGGTCTTTTTGATGAACTTGGTGCCCCCACACCAAAGAGACTACCGCTGCTGAATGGGTACATGTATTTCAACACGTAATTTGTCCTATTGCTTTAACAAAAACAGCATTTTGTTGCTCTGCTGGAGATGAAAAAGTAATAAATGACACATGGGAAAGAGCTGTAATTCTAAGGTATATAAATAACAGATTTTTCTCCAGGTACGATGCACTCATCATCACCTGAACCATGACAATGTAACCTCCTAAGGTTAGGAAGCCTAAGATGTAACACTACTGTAACCAAAAACACAAGTTCCTAAACTAATATGAGACAAGAACAATGACAGTTCAGCGTTTTAAAAGCATTCTGCTGTTGTTTTATTGACTTTGGAACATTTGCCGTTCTCAGTAAGTCATGTTAGTGCACGATTAGCACATAGATTGTAAATCACTACAGTTTGTTTCTTTGCATGGGCGAGTGCTGTCAAAAACCAGTATGAAAAGCAATAAAAACCTTTATCTGAGAAAGACTGAATAGTTTTGAATAACACTTTTTTTCTTAAGTGTATCTTGTTTTTTTTAAGGCTACTGCCATTAAAAAGTCATTGTTGCACATGTTGGTTATATTCAGAGGTTATGTGCAGCCTACCATACATTTACCTTTAAATGCTTGCACAGCAAGTTGATACTGATAGCATATCCTCCACCAAGTAAACAGAAACAAGCTCATTTATTTGGTTTGGTGTGACAGCTGAAGTCAAACTGGCTAATGCTGTTGTAGGACCCCTTTATTTATATTAACCCTCTCGCACACGGGGCTTTGGTGTTATTTCGGCCGGTCATGTACCTCTCAGATGTTGATTGTTCCTAGCATTTATCCCTGTGTGGGTGCATCAATGGCCACGTGCACATTTATAGAGAGGTGTCAGGTTATGATATAGTCTTTCAGAAACGGTTTGAAATTATGACATACCTACAGCATAGGCACGTCTGATGAGTAACGAAACTGCAGCGAGCATTAAAAAGCTATTCGTTCTTATCGACCAGCAGGGGGCGACTACACTGAATTTGGAATGAAGTCTAGTTGTATAGAACCATGGTCCCCAACCTTTTTTGCGCCACGGACTGGTTTAATGTCAGACAATATGTCGCGGATAAATACAACAAAATAAAATGATACAACCAAGACAAAAACTGTGGTATTTTGTAAATATAATAATAAATGCGAATTTACTGTGTAATTGTGTAACTTTATTAGCAGCGTCCTCCTGAAATCCGCCAACAACATCAAGAGCAACATCCTCCTCTCTGGCCCTTAATGCTCTCTGGTTGCTATGGTAACGTGTAAATATTTCTACAACTACAACACGGGAAAAGACCCAGGGAAACCGAGTTAACGATAAAAACCCTGAAAGCCATAAATTTCACACCCGAGCCTCAACTCTTGTGGCCTGGTACCAAACAAGTCACGGACCGGTACCGGTACGTGGCCCAGGGGTTGGGCACCGCTGGTATAGAAGTCATGGAGAAAACGACCCTTTTGGCGCTCTTGACTGTGACCTCAGTAACACAGTTTAATGATGGCCTCAATCACTATTTTTAAGTCTTACTTAATACAATGTGAAATTTATTTTGTGAATTTGGTTTGATTCAGTCACAAAGAAGGATAAAGCAGGGTATCTTTTACAGTTTGACTGACTAGCATCTATCATGAGTGTCCCTCGGTTTTTCAGGTAGATCCACTGTCTTCTCATCACATCCAATTTCAAAATACGAAGATGGTGACTGTGAAGCAGTTGGGTGACATCATGGTGGCTATGGCTATCCTTTCTTTTTGATCTAAAGTTTTTGCTGGCATTCTGTGTGAGAACGTGACTTTAACAAACAGGAACGTGATCTTAAATGAATCCAGCCCACCTAAGCTCAGCCTAAACAGAGCGAGGATAAAAGGTAAAAGACTTTCAAAAGACAAAGAGAGCCACAAAAGGTCTCAATACCTTTTTTTGAAGCTGCTTAACTACCTTTTAGTACTGTGCATACACACCCACAGCACACAGGAAGCATTAGTCAACACGGCTGCAACATGTGACACGTTACCTCATTTATTTTGTCCAGAGAAGATGAGGTAACCCTTCTTTTCCATCTCTGCCCCCATTCTCACTCCCCTTCACCTTACCGTTAACGTCACGTCAGCGTTTGTGCATTTATAGAGTAAAACGTCACTCCTGCGAACTCTGCCAAATCCCATTCTGGGTAATTACAGTCTTCTCCTAGCAAGCCCTCAAATGAAGCCTTAACATGATACAATCAAACACAGATACTACAAAGAGTTGAGTGAATGGACAGCACTGCGAGCTGTCTATAAACATATCTGCTGACGCACCATTCTCGGGCCAAAACAAACTTGATGAGAAACTACAATATGTGGCCCGAGGCACACGAGGAGTCTTGTAATTACACACATAGGGAAGACATGAGCGGAATAGCAGCGGGCTCTACCCCCAGTGCTTTGTCATCAAAAGAAACACAAAGATTCCCTTTGAGTCTTCTGGATGAAAACATGTTTTTTTGCAGGTCACACTTTTGAGATGTGGCCTAATTGTCTGCTTTGGTGCAAGTGTACATGCTGCCTCATGCTTTTCTTATCTTCACTGTGAGTGTGTGTTAAGACAGATTGAATAACACCCTCCTCCTCCTTCTTCTCCTTCTTCCTCCAGGCCAACTGTCCAAAAAGGGGGGCAGCTTTTCTTAAGGCTGAAATTTCAAATCAATACCCCCAACAGTGTGTAATGAGTAGATTAGCCAGGGTCAGGATTAGAAAACCTGGGCTCAGACACCACAAAAAACCCTCATCATCCCACCTCAACAAATCCAGGCAACCAGTTTTGTTTGTCCCTGCACAAAAACTCTTCAGGGTCATTTAGACCAGCCACAAAAGTGACAACTTAAGAGCAGTAACTTCAAGCTTCTGAGTCTGTCAGCTGACTGGAGTTTGTGAATCATCATTTAACTATTCATTACTCAGTTTTTAGAAGTCACCAGCATTTTTTCTTTACTAAACTAGTTTCCATTCTAGTTGCAAAATCCTTGTTGCACGCGCCTCGCTGTCCATCTCCCTTGCGCCTTTCGTTAAATGTAACTCACCCTCATAAGGGGCTTCACACAGAGAGTCAAGGTGCTCATGAATACAAAGTTTATTCTCAGGCAAATTTGCATAAATTTAAACAAAGCCAAACGGCAATGGAAAGCAGGGTGAGGAGAGCCTGAGTTTGGAGAATCTGAGGCATATGCACTGACGTTTCTCATACAGACACATGTAAGAGCACACACACTCTCTCCTTCCCTCCATACTCACTCCAGTGAGAGCCCTGCATCGCTGCCTTCACTTGTCTCTCTTGGAAAAAAAAGTTTAAAAAATAAAATCAGTCCGGTGCTCTGATGGCTCAGATTCTCCGCGTCTCCCCTTCCTTCTTCTGTCGACTATCTCTCCCCTACAGCATTCCAGCTTCCTGCCGTTGCCTCTGCGCCGCTCCCAGACTTCATATCCTGACACAAGGACTTTCAAATGGAAGCCCTTTTATTTTCCTGTCCCCTCACCACCTCCTTCTTGGTCTTCTCACTTCACTCCACTGTTTCTCTTCTCAGCTTTCCTTCCCTGCTGTCTGCCTTAGCACCGCCTCCTCCTCCTCATTCCTCCCTCCCCTCTCCCACTTTTGTCTGCCTCTAGTTTCCCTCTTTTAGCACACACACTACTCTCTTCTGACTCCCTTTTTCTCCTCCCCCTTCTCTTTTTAGCCTTAGAATCATCCCCCTCCTCTTTCACATTTACTCTCTGCATCAGCACGGTGCTGCATCGGATATGACATTTTGGGAAATCTTATCCACTTTTTGTGTTTAGTGGATTTGTGTTCGAGCACAATGGCCCCAGGCATCGGGGGAATACCCCTTTCAACACGGTTTGCAGCACCTATCCCCTTTGGCTAAATACTAGGCCTAGTTACACCCAATTAACAAACATCATCCACCACATGAAGAGCAGCAGTCGCTACAGAGGAAGAAAGAGGGCGAGTCATTTATCTCAGATGGGGTATATTATATAACATCTTTCTGGCAGCGTGCACCTCATGTTCTCCAGTGCACATGAAAGTGAGTGTGGGTATTGTTCACCAGGTATTAGGAAGATGCCCAGGTCCAGTGGCTGCAAAACAAGCCCAGTTCATCACCCCTTCACTACTACACTGACAGCTGATAGGTCTTTGAGCTGATATACTGTGTTTGGTTTTCTCCAGACATGGCGGCGGGCATTATGGCCAAACATCTACTTTGGTTTCAAGGTTGTTCCAGAAATCTTGTGGTTTGTTCAGATGCAACTTTGCAAACCTGGCAACCCTTCCAAGCCAGTACTACTGCCATTACCTTTAACATTTAACATACCAACTGTAGAGTCAGAGATGTAAGTCTCTCATTTCCTCATAAATTTACTTCAAGTTTTATGATATTAAGCTAAAGTGCTAATGTTATCAAAGCACTATCATTGTTAGCATCACTATTGCTAAGTCCAGCCTAATACAGCTGTTAAGTGGGTACAGGCAATTAATTGATCAGGACAGCTCAATTGTTGAGTAATTTATTTTTTTTTTACAAATAAATTCATCATTTAATCAATAATTAAGTCACTGACTGTTTCAGCCCTAATTTACTTTCAGATCACACACTTGGCTCTTGTGTGGCACGCAGCACTTAGCACTCTTGGTTGGTTGTTGTGTGCTGCCGTGGTGGAAAACCAATAAGAGAACTGAATAATGGTGTGTGTGTGTGTGTGTGTGTGTGTGTGTGTGTGTCATCACTTTCTCTCTCCTTACTGGAACTCCCCCATTCCTCCCTCTGAGTCCCACGGTGGTAAAGTGAGAGAGGGGGAAAAAAAGAAAGAGTTCACTTTTGCTCCCTGACTTGGCACTTTGCTACCACTAACACAGCCCACCTCTCTGGGCTTAAAATACAACACCAGAAAGCTTTTGAGTCTTTTATATGTGTGTGACACTGTGCGAGTGTGTGTGAGTCAGCAAGAGTTTCTATTTCAGCCTTTGAATAGGTAATAACAATCCACAAAACCAGTGCATCAGCTCAGTTTGAGTCAGTGAAAAACAGGACTTGTGACGTATTAAAGAAAAGTGAGAGACTTTGTATCTAAAACTAATCTAAATCATTTAAGTGGACATATTATGCTCATTTTCAACTCCATATTTCATTGTTGAACTCTACTAATGTAGTTTTCACAGTACAAAATGATACACAATATACTTTTTGCAGCCCCTGAGTTCATCCACTTTCTGAAACAAGCAGTTTGACTTTCTTTCCTTTCTTCTAATTGGCTGCCCTTCTCAAACAGAAACTTTGAACAGCACTTGGGAGGAGCAGCTGAGTGCCTGGGATATCTGCTGTCAGTGACATCATACAGGTCCAAGAGTAGAAAAAAATTTGAAACTAAGTGTTTAGAGCAGTCTGAAACCAGAGCTTTTGGACCACAGGGATTACTTGAATACACTCTGGCCAATTTTACTGTGAACTTGTACCTTAAAACCCAGAAAACATTTCTAAAGATGCTGAAACTCTATAGAGATGAGGACAAAGTATGCTTTGGTTTATCACATTAAATCTCATTTTACCCAGCCAAATACAGCTCAGTGAAGCGTTAGCATTTACTAAACAGGTATCAACCAAAAAATGAAATATTAAGTAGGACTTTGTATTCTGAAAACGACCTTCTAACACAGGTGGTGAGTTGTGTTTTGGGACAGATAATGAAGGAAGGAGACAGCTGGGCTGAGACAGGGAGGACTGGAGGACAAAAATGCAGCAGAGATAGCAGATCTGTAATGGATACAGTGGAAAGAAGAGAGGAAGACAGCTGCTGCTGCCTTGACAACATAGTATTATCACCCCAAATATCTTACAAGTGCTGCCGTTTACTGTTCTTTAGCTGATAGAAATGATAAGGGCTTAATGTCAAGATTGAGTGTTGTGTGACTGCTTTTGAAGAACAACAGACACAAAAAAGTGCATAATATTCTCTGCATTAGCTATATTAGGTGTGTAAAAAAAAATAAAAGTGAAGTCGAAGAAAATTGTGTTTTCTGGACGAGACAATTTGATTAGCAGCACCTTCGGTGCCTCATGTGAGGCACTCGACTACAGTATGGAACAACATGAGCTCAGCCGCAAATTTCTAACCTCTTGACCTCCTCATCTCTTCTTCTACTCCCTGTAACCCCTGTGTCACATTCTCCAACTGCTATCCTTCTCCAAATCTAGTCCCTAAACAGAAGCATCAAAGAGGCCAAGACCCCTATTTCCATAAATGTGCTTGCATCTGTGTGACAAAATGAGGACACTCTAATATGAGCCCACACCTTGTCAGTCCACTGATCAGCATTGACGGCTCTCATGAAAAGAAAGAAGAAGAAAAAAAAAACAGAAGGGAGAGAGAACACAAAAGGGAGGGCAAGAAAGAACAAGAGTGGGTAGTAGGAGGAGTGGGGGATGCTTGAGTCAGCAAATACTGAAGGTCAGCGTTATCAGAGAAGGGTTTTGTCTGCAGAGGGTGTTTTATTTTTTGTTTTTTAGCGTGGTTCTTTACCTCAGTGTGTCACCCAGCGTCCTCCTCCTGGTGGTCTGGGGGAGAGAGGAAAATGGCAGAGTGCTTTCATCCCAGGACTTTGCTTCTTTCTGGGATTCTCTTCAGGTGGACCGTGACCTGAGGAAAAACAAAGAGTTAAGATGAACTAATCTGACCAGTTGTGTCCGTCAGGTACGAGTGAACTGAAACAGTAAGGGCCAAACATCTAAACTCTACAGTGTGGATTTGAATTTATCTAAAATGGTTAGCATAGGAAAACAAAAACACAGTCAGAAATAGCAAATGTGATGACCTCACAGTGACCACAGTCCAAACATGAAGCTGAAAATGCACTTTTTGATCAATAAAATCTACAATCCTTGATCTCTTCCTTTCTCCTTCTGTCTTTAAACAAGCCACTTTTGAGCTGCTTGCATAGTAACTTAAGTCTCACACGTATGACAGTAGATGTTTTTTCTGCAAATACACAAATATTTATCTTTATACATCACGCTTTCCTTGTGCAAGAGCTAAAGAAGAATCATGAAATTTGTACAAATTTTAAATTAAACTGTCATCTTGTACTGCGGCTCTTACAGCTGGAGTTTTGCACAAGTTTCCTAAAACTAAATGTGGTTCCAATCTTTGGAAGAGAAATGGAAAAATCCTCATTAAGGCTAAAAAATGAAATGAAAAAGAGAAAGAAAACGTATCTATGAGCAGATAAAGAATATGTGTTTGCCCATAATATCAACACTGCTTCCTCCGAATACACTTGTGTGTAAATACCTTATCATAACTTCAAAGTGTAAATGTAGTTCCATTAGTGCTACCACCCTCTGGTGTCCAATAATATTAACTATAGCATTTTTCTTGTGGTTTGCAGTACATGCACATGGGAGGATTTTATTTCCACCCCCAACAAAAAATGCTACTTTGCTGGGGTTTTTTATTTGTAATTTTCCTAATCTTTTGATTGCACCCTTTTTTTCCTCTTTCTTCTTTTCCACTATCTTCACTGGCAGCCGATGAGGTAATCAGTCAGCTTGTTACAGTCTGAAGCGATATGATACGACTATTGATTTTGGCCCCCATGTCCCAGTGCACCAGGGGGTCAGTAATGCCACATCACCCGACCTCCAGGCCAGGATATAGAGCGGCTTTCAAGGAATCACAGACCAGTGCTGACTGGGCACTGACAGCCAGTGCCACCAGCAGATAGACTGTAAGACCACAGACCATCACATTGACAGATTTTCCTAGAATTGCTGAGACCAGCCGGAGTTTGGTGTTTTTTCTTGTCAAACTTTAAACAACAAAAAGGACCGGAGCATCACACAGCTTACACATCAATCTAAAGCATATATGTCATTTGCTTGCATACATTTTTTTTTAAATATTTGTCCTTAATTGTTTGTGTAATTTTGTGTCCAACAAAACACAATCAGAAAAGAACAGCGATCATCATTGGCTTAAAAATGCAAATGCATTATGTTTCATATAAATCAATACGATCCATTTAATTCAATCAAAAGACCACATAAAACACAATTATTGACTAACTTGGTTCCCATATGGCTTCCATCCAGCTGAAGCCCAAATATCATCAGCATGGAACAACAATGAAACAAAACCGGGTGTCCATCTGTGTCTGTTAACAGGAAAGCTCACAAATTTAGAACCAGATTTGAATGAAATACAGAGGTCAGTAAGGCTTTAAGCCAAGGTATGACTGATTAAAGTGGCAATCAGGGTCTGGGATTTCTGCCATTAGATGATTATTGTGTTTCAGGCCTGATTTGATGGACACGTGATTTGTAGCCGCTAACACCACGAAACAAATAGTAAAGGAAACGTTGTGAGGGTGAAGGTGCGAGAAACGGGGTGGGTCATGGGCATCTAGCATGTTCTAACACGGAGGTGGGGTGGCAGGAGGGTCAAGGCCTTTCCACAGAGACACGGGGGAAGATTTGTTGAGATAACATGAGAGTGGTTAAATTTATTCACCCTCTTTAAGCTTCACAGATAAATGAAGAGTAGTGTCCCATAAGGCCAGCTCACAGCCAAATACAAGAATATTTTATTTTTTTAGAAACACTAATGTGCAAATACATCAATATACACACAGATTTATAGATCTAACCCTGGTCTGCCTGTCTTTTAATTGTCATAAAACCCACTGCAAGGCAATAAAACATGACCTGTGATGCTATAATGATCTCCGCAGTGGTTTAAAGGCTTCAACACACACATACACGCACAGGCATAAAATCTCGCTTCGATGCTCTCTGTCTAATCAGGCGATGAGATCTCACCCAGTATGATGGGCTGATGTGAACCCATGGGTGCAGATTAGATAGAGATTATTCATCCTTTAGATCACTGCTAGATAGATTACATCGCAATAGCAGCATATGTCCTCACTGCAGGGATGACACTGTATGTCAGGACAATGACACTGTGACTGAGGCTCTTGCACGGTGCTGCAGTATTAACTTCAGCTGAGGGTAGCGCTAAGGTCATGCAGCTTGTGTGTGCGCTTGGCTGCCTTAGGTTCACTTTGTAAATCAAAGCAATCCTTATGTTAGTAGTAGTTTTCGGTTACTGGAGAGATGCAGTATGGTGTGCTGTTGAGGGAGGAGCGAAGGAGGGTGAAGGCGAAAGTCGCTGCCGTCACCCAGTAGGCGCGGCTAAATCTGTGCCAAGGTGACTCTTGCACAGTGAAGCAAGAGAGACAGAGAAGTGTTCAGTTCAGTCCATTAATACATGTACTGGATGTATCTAAGTGTATTAATGGAAGAAATTTGTCACTGTACACATCACTGTATAATACAATATCAGCAATTATTCTCTTGATTGGTTAATGTAAAAAAAAAAGTCAGGTAATCATGAAAAGTTGACCGTTATCAGATTCCCGCGTTAAATGGGAAATCTGAAAATTTTAAAAAGATGGAAAAAAAGAAGGAACTTATGGTGCATTTCACTGGAGGACAGAATTTTTAACTGGAACGCCCCCCCAAGCCAGACTTCCAAAATCAGACAGTCAGAGCAGCCCCACCAACCCTAAGACAATCCAAGATTGCTTCAGGGCATGTAAAAAGCAGTAAAACCATAAGACATGTGACCAGCTAAGTAAGTCAGGGTCTATCCACGAACGTGTGGCAATGGTGGTTTTAAGTGCTAAAAAAAACAAACAAACAAACAAACAATACGCTTTGCACTAATATGATAATGATGCATGACTGACTCTATCTTGCTAAAGAGCAAAACAAATGCTGTTATTCCTTGTTTTTCTGACTTCACTACTGAAACACACCCAACTCAGGAGTGACATCACTTCCACCTCAGTCATCCGACTTCTGAGGTAAATGGAATGCAGCATTATACAGTAGGTGCTTTATACCTTTTTCCAAACATGCTGATTTGCATATCTCAGGTAATAACCGGTTGAATTCACAGCTACTCAGTGGCTCACCCGCCTCCTGCACAGTCTACTCAGAAACCATCCTCACCTAAACCAAGCATCAGCGTGACCAACTGTGTTCTGCTTGTGTGAAAGCGTAACCTCAGACAAAGACCAGATTCTTATTCATTCTGGTGTGAACACAGCCTAGGAGAAAATAACCCAACTTCTCACCTGACTTGATAGCGCAGTAAATACTTTCCTGGTGAGTTTCAGTTGCTATTTTTATCCTGTTTCTTCTGCTTATCCAACTCTAGGTTGCAGGGTGGGTTGGAGCCTATGCAAGCTATCAGGTGAGAGGCAGGGTACAGACTGTACAGATCACCTATCTATTATCGACCTAACAGATATAACTCACATTCACACTAATTTACAATCACTGAGTAACCTAACAAACATGTCTTTACACTGTGCAGGAGAACATGCATGTTCAGTTTGCCCATACAGAAAGTCCTCAGCAGACTGATTACTTCATACCTAAGACCTTGTTGATGTGAAAAGTGCTAATTGCTACACCACCATGCTCCCCATTATATGTATCTATTTATTTTTTACAGCATAATAATAACAATTATGTTAATTATCCTCCCATTTAGAGCAAAATACACAGTAAATGAGGGTACAATTTAGGCTAGAATTAGCTTGTGATTAACAGTTTGCTAATCTATTAGCACTCAGTGTTCTCAGTTTCACAGTTACCTCACTGACGTTTCAAAATACCTTGACGGTGATGTCAAAAATACTGAACTCCCGGCTTTAAAATGGGAGTCAAGAAACCAGTGGGTGATATTCATCATGTCAGCATCCAACTTCTATGCCCAAAACTCACAAATATCACGCACATATATTAATGGAATAGGGGAAAAGCAACCAGCTATTTTGTTTAAACAAGCAGATTACACATCAGTTCAATAACACAAAGTGAATTTTATCAGTTTGAGCCACTGCTCATATCAACCACGCACACAGAAGGGTTTTAATCAAGATACACCACAGCAACTCTTTCCAAATAATACTCCCACTGTCTTTGTAAACTATTTCATCTTGGTTTGGACTGTTGTGAATCTGAGTTTAAAAAAAAAAAAAAATCATCATCATTTCTATTATAAAAACATTTTTAAAATTTCATCTTTGCACCATTTTCTGTAATTTTTAATTCATCAATATCCAGGAAAATAAATACTGGCTGATCATGAAAGTGAACAACTGCTGCTACTTAAGTGTCCCGAAACACCTGAAAACATGTAAGTTAAACTACTTCTGCATAATGTGAAAAATCGGGACAGGTGTCGAGCGTCTCGTAGCATCCATTGTGACATTTGCTCATCCTCGGATGCTCGTATTGAGTAAGAATAGAATAGAATCAATGAGAATCGTAAAGCACTTCCCAGGAAAAGAGCAGTGGGGTAATGCAGTTTCTATGTATCTTTCTTTCTATTTTCTCTGTCATTAGCCATATTGTACTCGGTGTCTGGCACTCTGGCTGTTGCGGCTGCCGTTTTCCCAAGAAAGTGGAAAGCTGCTTTGTTGCCATAATATGCCCTGTGTGATGCTTGGCCCACTTTCCATCTTGCTTTCATTGTGTAAGCACACATACATAAAACATGATTTGCTGCTTCAATTTCTGACTTTTATTCAGCTGGGATTTGGTGGCAGACAACATCAGAGCCATGAAAAGCAGAGCGGAGCAGCGACGAAATGCAGCTCTCCCTCTGATCCTCTGAGCGAGGAAGAAAAGAGAAAGAGAGAGAGAGAGAGAGAGAGGAGGAGACAGAGAGCTGGCTACGATACAAAGAACAAGGTTTAATCACTGACCTCTAGACTTACAACTAAAGACAAATGGCCATGATTAATGAGGCCCATTCATCTTACAGGTTAAGAAAAAAAAACCCCAGCAGGGACTGTGTGTGCCCGTGATGCTCTCGAGCTTCAGTCCTGTTAGTTTGCACTTCACGTGTGAGTCCAAGGAGCTCAGATCAGGATCACTGTAGATCCAGCATTGTTCACTAGAGGGCAGCCTGCAATGATGTGAAATCTGGCAGCTGCAATGATGGCTGCTCAGTCCTGAGTGAAACTTGTTCGTAGCAACAAATAACAGAAGGAACAGATAATATAGTATAAAGTTATTTTAATATCTGCTGTGCAAAACTGTTGCACTAGCTAATTAAATGATTATTTTAACCTTCATTCAGATTGATTCCTTTTCTATATTCAGTACACTATGTACACTGCTTTAAAAAAGTGCATACGGCCACATTATTGAGACTTGTCATAAGGAGTTGCCACAGTTGGTAGCTCCACTTGGGAGACTTATGCAGGATTTCCTTCCTAATGCAACCCAAAGGGGAATTTGTTTTTCTGGCTGGAATTAATTCAGTTATTTTACTTTATTTGGCTACTTATTCAGATATTTTGGGTCTTTTCTAGTTCACTGAGCTGCCTCACTGCACTGGGCCACTTTATTTTACTTATATTTGTTTGGGTTTTTTTCAGTTTCTGCTGCTATAACAGAAATCCATTCATTTATCATCTATCTAAGCTAAGTGTTTCCCATACCGGAGATTGTCCCCCTCCAGTGGTGCATGAGAATAATTAGGGCGATTAAAAAGTATTAATTCTCTGTTCATTTGACTTTTCTCTAACCTTTGCTTTTCTTATGAAATAATGCTTTGCACGGTAAACATGTCTTGTTGATGCCATGAAATGTTTATCCAGAGAACGTTTGTTATTTATCATCTTGAAGCTGACAGACAGAAAACGGTAATTCAAATAACTGCTTTTTACGACCAAGGTATGCAGAAGAGCAGCTCTGAATGCAACACATTGAACCTTGAAGCAGATGGCCCACACCAGGTGTCACTTCTGTCAGCTAAGAGCATGAAACTGAGGCTGCAGTTCACACAGGCACCAAAATCATTCCATAAAGGACTGGAGAAATTTTGTCTGGCCTGATGGGTTTTGATTTCTGCTGTGAAATTCACATCTTAGAGTCTAAACTTAATGTAAACAGCCTGAAAGCATGGATCCATCCTGCTTTGTATGAATGGGTAGGGTGGTAGTGGTGCAATGGTGTAGAGCAGGGGTGGCAAACTCCAGGCCTCGAGAGCCAATGTCCTGCAGGTTTTAGATAACACCCTGGGTCAACACACCTGAATCAAATGATTAGTTAATTACAGGGCTTCTGGAGAACTTCAAGAAATGTTGGGGAGGTAATTTAGCAATTTAAATCAGCTGTGATGGATCAAGGACACATCTAAAATCTGCAGGACACCGGCTCTCGAGGCCTGGAGTTTGCCACCCCTGGTGTAGGGGATCTTTTCTTGGCACATCTTGGCCCCCTCAGAACCAGATGAACATTAGTTAAACACCACAGCCTACATGAACATGATTGCCGATCATGTTCAACCCTTTATGACCACCACATGCCCATCTTCTGATGGCTGCTCAAATGGCCTCCACTATCACCAGATCTCAAAGCAGTAGAGCACCTTTGGGATGTGTTGGAACAGGGGATTGATAGTCCGGATGTGCACATGACAAATCCACAGCAGCTGTGTGACGCTATCATGTCTGTATGAACTGAAATCACTGAGGAATGTTTCTACCAGTAAGTGTATGACAAGACATCCAGTTTGGTTACCATGATAACCATGCACTCCTCTTTTTTGTGTAACCAAAAATATAAAATCTGTGAGTAGAAAAAAAGAAACAAAAACAAATTTACAATATTTGAATGAAAGTATTTAGTTATGTCAGAGGGGAGTGACCTCATCAGTACTCTCCACCCTAAAGTGAAAGGTCTAATTGATGCACTCCAACTCTTTGACCCCTATCTCCACTCCTATAATGTTTCTAAGGATCATAAGTCATCCTCCTCTGTGGCCAGATTAGATGAGATGACAAGAGATTGGAGGGGATGGCCGCAGCAGCAGCAGCAGCGGTGGGTAAAGTTTATCTCTGTAACCGAGCTCAAGAGCAGCAGCTGATGTGTGGCCACAGCTGCACACAGTCAACCTCTTATGAAAATCTTGGCAGAACAAATGATGAGTTTGCATGTTTGACGACAGCTGATGACTAATGAGGGTCTTCTATGCAGAAACAATGCAACATGGGCAGGATGAGCAAAAGGTGACCACACAGAGGAAGATTAACAAATGAGAAACAATGACTGCAGGAAAAATTTTCCTTTTCCTTTTCACTGCTTAAATCACAGCCGGAGCTAAAGGCTTTGTCTTGCTTTGTCTGTTTCCAGCTCTATCAGCCCCACCACTGTTGTTGTAACAATTTGTCTGTCTGGAGGATATGGATCATCTCTCTTCATTCACACGCTTTTTCTCCTCTCTTATTATTTCCATCCTCCCTATCTTTAGCTTTTCTTACATTATTTCAAACACAATTTTCACACAGATTCAGTATGGGGGCTGCTGCTTCACACTGGTTATCTATCATGTTTAAGCGTCTTTTATTGACTGCACAATGAAAATGCATTATTAAGAAACAATAAAAGTTGTCATTTTTCTCAAATCAAGAGATTATTCTCTTGAAAACTTCTTCCAGTACGTGCTAGCGTACTTTGCAGGAGTGAAAGCACCTGATCACTCTTCCTGCAGACGCCTGCACATGTGCACGTAGTGAATGCTGGTTTTATGTGCGTTCGTGAATGTGTACCCTCTGTCACAGTAAGTGTGTTATTGGAGCGGGGTTAGCCGGGGGGAAGGAACAAAAGAAACAAACAAGGTCCTGTGCAACCCCAAGACTGTTGCATGAATCATCCATAAACGTGTACAGTAGCTGGCCTGTTCTCACAGCATTCAGCTCACCAGTAATAACTGACTTCCTATGCAACATGGCAGGTGCTCAAAATATATATTACTGACCAAATGTAATAAATATATTTATATATTTGCAACAGAGCTGCAGTATTTCAGATATATACTGCACTCCTGCATTCAATCAATTTAAATGAATGTGCATTTTTGCCTGTGTATGTGTGTGTGTGTGCGTTTGCCTGCAGCAGCAATGACATCAGACTCAGACCACAGTTAGACTGGGTCAAGTGAACATGCTTCTCGCTCTGAAACACATGCATTTACCTGCACGTGCACCTATAGCTGTACGTACGAAGGAGAGCGTGAGAGGGAGGAAGTGAACACATATGCAAATGTGATCTGGGAACAAAAAGGAGCTTGAAGAGATGGTGTGATTAACTTATTCCCAAGATTAAGAAGTGAAGGCAGGAGGAAATGTCAGAGGAACACAAAAAAAGTCTGTGTGTGTGTTTTGAATCCTCTCAGAAGTGCAGCCTTTGTCGAAGAGCTGAGCTGAATAGTGTGCAGTTTTTGCCTATTTTCTGTCACACACCGGTTAACGAATATCTCCAGCACGTCAGTGCTTCACACACACACACACACGCTCAGATTTGCTGGTGTGTAATTTTCCTTTACTTCAGTGGCAGGTCAGCGTACCCATGTTCTCGTGACAGCCTGTGTTTACATCCTCGGGGTATATACATAACTTATATATATAGTGTGTGTTTGTGCGTGGAGCTAATGGAGACTGACATGAGGGCTGACATGGACACTGAGCTGTGCTGCACTGGACCATGCGGTTTAACCCAACAGCAGGGATAAACTATAAATAGACTCTCTCATCCACCCCCAAAGCTCCCCTATTCCCCCTTTTTCTTCCTGTTTCCTCTTTTCCTTTTGCTTTATCTGCAGATCTTTATAACCGTCGCTGGTAATAAAGATTGTGTCTTCCATTTCCTTCTATTCCTGATGGTTGTCTCTCTCGCTATGTCTCTCCAACATCTCTCCCTGTTGTCCCTCCATTTTCAGTCTCCAGCTGCCTCCTGTCTTTATGCATTTTTCTCTTGAAGAAGAAAAAAAAAGAACAAAGAAACAAAATACTGGAATAACAAAGAGGCCAACACCAATCGAATGGTCTCAGAAGAGAGGGAGAGAGTTTGGGGAGGGTGGGGAAAAGGGGGAGATATGCTAGTTAGGGGGGTGGGGGGTGGGTGGGAGAGATGGAGTTATGTAAGTGAAGCTAATCCCCTCCCATCCCTGCATAATAAATGAGACGGGATGACACTGGCCTCATTTCATCCGTTCATCCCTGCATCTGCCGCCACTAGCCTTCCAAACCGCTCCGTCTCCACCTTAATCTGTCTGTTTGATCTTTGACAGCAGTCTAGGGCTTCATTTTGAACTCCGCACACCAGCAAATCCTGCTATGTTGAAAGCTTGTATAATTGTATAAGCATCTTGTATAAATATCTTGTATAATAGCTCAACAGCAGTTATACAAGATATTTGAAGTTTTAATTGGGAAAATGCTCCCAGAAAAGAAAAATGGCATCCGTTCCTCCTCTTTTATTTTCCCCCCGATATCAAAGATAACATCAGATTTTTGAAAGCCTTCTTGCATAACACAAGCCAATGCGGGACAGCAAGAATAGAATAAAAAAAAAAACCCCATCAGATCCCCTGATGTTTTTGGAGCGCCAATGATAACATGTCAAAGATTATGATACAATCCTTTGAAGTGCTGTCCTCCGCAGCTTTCCCTTCTCAATTTAAACCCAGCAGTCTGACCCTGCCTCAATCCAGACGTCCTTATCTGCAAAGGCATGCTTCACAAGGGTCAACATGACCATTTTAAACATGTTATTAATGCCGAGACACATATCAATATTACACCACATGACTCTGTAGCACAACAGCGTGTTGCTTCAGACTGTGTCAGACACAGAAACCTAATCCCGCCGACTGATTTACGATCTGCTGCTTTGAAGCTTAAGTTTCACATTTTGGTAATCGAGATCTGGGCATTTTGAAACCCGAGGTCCTCAAATTTAGGCAAGAGGGTCGAGTCGATCGTGCACTTCAGGGATACGTTAATTTTGGCTAAAGTAAAAAAGGCTTAAAATAAAAATGTCTAACAAAAAAAAACTTGAATTTCTCTCCTGCTTAGAGCCTCTTAGTGCAACCAAGCACAAGAGACACCAAACAATTTATTAATCACAAGACAGCCACACCCTAAAACTGCCTGCATCATTCATTTTACTTAGAATGGGACTACCGTTTGCAAAATGAACACCATGCTGTATAGAGAAAGACCTGAAAGTCATAGGAATTTATAACCTAACATCTTTTGAACCTGTGCTCCAGACCTGGTGGCTACGTCTATCTTTTATATACAGACTGTGTTCATATGGACACGTTAACACATAGCATAGTTGCAAATGGCCACTAGCATAGCTAAAGAGTCTTAGTTGTAGTTCTAGTTTACACAAGCGGGCTATATCAAACAACCAGGCTTAATGAACAAAGGACGTGTAACTTTTCATGAGTTAAATGTCTCTGGTTTAATAGTTCAGTGTTGAGCACATTTTAAGGCTAATTATCACACTGCTTAGCACATTTTATCACTGAAATGGCAACCGTTGTGAACATTTACACTCGTGTAAGGTGTTCTGCAATTTTCCACTAAAAGAGTCGTTTGCTGGGAATTTTCTCCACTCGAGGTGATCAATTCTCTTCTAAACACCTTGAAACAGAAAATAAGGCAGTAGATGACAGAAGATAAACCAGTGTATGGTTACATTTTTAGGGGGGTGCACGTCAGGTTATTGCATAGGTTATGGTGCAGGGTTTCAGGGGAGTTTGTGGTTACAGTGTACCTGTGACACAGAGACCCTGCACCCACCATTACTTATGAGCAGAGTCCGTTAGACCTGTAACTCCACCCAACACTGTCACAGCCACACATAATGGGGTACTTTTCTTCATCCCCACAGCAAGGTGAGCAAATCCATTACTACAGGTTCCCCAAAAACAAATGTAAGAACATATATTAAATTTGAAGTCATTTTCATTCATTCATACGTAGTCAACTTTTTTTTAAATTAAATTCTATTACCTCCTAAAATGAGTTTCTTTTTTTCCCTTTACAACAGCAGAATTTCATACATGCACATGAGAGTGCTGCATGAAATCACCGCCGGCTAAACCCCATTTTAATGCAATCAGCTGGATCATTACTGATCTGTAGCACAGACTGTGTATATACAGATGTGGTGATGAAGAAATCTATGTTTATTTTTATACAGTCTGTGATCAGTAGAGTATTTATAAGCTGTTTCTTAACGTTCAGTATTAGTACCAGGTAATTAACTCCTTTATGAGTACCAAGGCTGTTATTTTAAGCAGTTTTTGAACTTTGTTAAACTTTTTAAAAGTTTTAATATGAAAAAACAGAAGCCCCCACCATGTAGGAAGGAGGTCCTTGGCACCAACAATGCCCTTTAACTCCCCCTCCAGCTCTCCAATCCTCCTCCCCAGACAGGACGCTCCACTGAACTTTGACCTACTTCTGTCTGCCATCAGTCTGGGCTTTGGAAGGAGGAGGAGGAGGTGGGGGCAGCAAGGCCTCAAACGCAGCGAGCTTCACGCTGATCAAGCCTGTTAATAATAATAATAATAATAATAATAATAATATGAATATCAAAGGTTTATTTGGACAATACATCTTTTGAAGGTCAAATCACAGAGTGAAGCTGGGGGACGCTTGAGGATGTGTGCATGTGAAATAAGCAAAGAAAGACTGAACTCATTGTTTAATACAGTTCCTCTAAATTTTAGCTGGGCACACACTCACGGACACATGCTGAGGGACTTGGTTTTACTTTTCCACCGATCAGCCACAAGACAAGCCCTGTCTTTCTTCGTTTTATCCTATCCGTGCCTTTCATTTCCAAGAAATCTCATCCACCAGATGGACACAATCCTCTGCAGGATAATGCCAAGCAGACAAAGACACCATGACAAAGAGGCAGACAGCACCTCCAGGATTCAGCTCTGTCAGTCTGAGCCCAAGACTCACTGAAAATAAGCAGAAACCAAGTAACAGCATCACTCCATAAACTGCAAGTAAGTTTAAAAATATGCCAAATGTTTCATAAGCGCAGGACAGCTTCCAGGCCAGCTGAGTCCTGGCAATCCACTTGTGACAGGACAGCTTCATAAACTGAGGGATGAAGTGTTGGCTCGGACGAGAGGGCGGTGGGAGTTATGTTATCAAGATTTGGGATGGGATCCCAGAGGTTCCCGGAAGAATTCTGGGAACATCGGGGCCTTACATGTGTGTATGAGAACGAAAGCGATTGAGGCACAGATGATGAGAGAGGCGACATCTGTCACCAATTAAAAAGGAGGGATTGATCCCAAGGTTACGCCAGAGAGATACAGTATGCAGCGATACTCTAGAGTCACGATGTAAACACTTTTCTCATGGTTAATAATTCCCAGCCTCCTTCCCCTCTCCGCTTCCACAGACAAGCCAAACACAGTTTACCCAAGCTAGTCAGCTGATGCAGGAAAGGGGGAGGAGGGTGGGGCGCTGCATGGTACGCATTCTGCAGAGGGGTCATCTGGCAGATGCATCCTCTGGGCTGGCTTCACTCCGTCGAGCGCACAATGGGGAAGAACGCTGACCAAGAGGGTGGAGGAAATCTAATCTATAAATCCAGCACATGTCCAAACAACTGGGTGTCAGGAGATCTTTGCTTATGTTATTAGCTCAGGGGTGTCGCACTGTAAGTTGTAAGCTGGAAAACTCACTGATTCAATTCGACTGAGGTTTGGCAGGGCTAAGAACAAATATGCAGTGTTTTCCTATCTAAAACTCCACACCGGCAGGCGCTGATGAGCTTTTATACTGGATCAATAACTCATGCTTTGTTTCCCTTGCTGGCACAAATCAGGTTTCCAATAAAGACAAATCAACCAACAGCTTAATCAATGACTTTCATGCTTAAGTGGAAGCAGGCCTCTGTTAGTCACGTTAGGAACTATGCAACCAACAGGCAATTTCTTGCCTAGCTAAAAGGAAAAAGAGTCTCCTGAATGAGTTTTCTCATAAAAACAAAGACTGCTACCATTAAGAACTAATTGTTGCAGCTGCAGGTCGTCACCTCTTAAAATCTTTTATCAGCCACCAGGCAACGAGCCTCAATTCTGGACCTAATACTCGTGTCATCCATCAATCTTGCGTTTGTGTGTGTGTCTGCGTGCGTGTGTGTGGTCTGCTGTTTCAGCACTGGCCATTTCGGTCCTCATACATCACCCTCCCGACAGCAGTGAAGTGATGCTTAGTGACATATGATGCCACTTTACCTTCTCTTCAGAAAAAGAGAGAAAGAGCTGGAGAAAGGCCTTGCTGTTCCCAGATAGATGAAAACCATTTCCATGTGCAATGACGACACTTTCCTAACGGGACGGCCAACGGATTTGTGCACTGCGAAGGTTGAGCACGTAATAACAGATTTTTGTTGCTCCAGACAAAAATCACTCTGAGAAGCTTCTCTACGGGATCTTTGGGGTGCTGTGAACAAATGCATAAGTGTTGAGCAAACACAGTTTGATTGGCCTACTAATGGATGTTTGGAGCACTTGGCAGACTTCAGCACTGCTGGTTCTAATGTGATCTGTGCCAGAGCTCTGCTCACTAATGTCCATTATACCATGACTTACTCCACCCTGCATTGATTCCGGCTCTTCTTACAGACTGCGAGGGCTTTCAGAGCCCATCTCCGCCTGCCATCTCAGTTATCAGATTGCAATGGCAATTTAATTGAACTGCAATCTACTTACGCAAAGAAAAAAAAGGGGGGAAAAGAACACATTATGAGTATCCTTTGGCGCTGGAAAGGTTCTGTAAGAGTATGATAATTGACCTGCTGCATGCATGTTCATGGGCCATCTAATATATGCTTTTCTTTTGTTTGACAATGAGAGAGCAGTAGTGGTCCAGTAGTCTGTATGGCCACATGTGTCCCTGTGAGCTTTTACAGCTTCACATACAGAACTCCTGCACCATATTGCAGTTCACCTTTCGCTGACATCCCAAATTTACCTGTAAATTTATATTGTGGGAATTTAATTAAATCGCGGGTTTCTGCTACCTATTTTAATTTTTTAGATCTCAATTATTTTTGCAGTAAAATAA
>NW_005187550.1:1496089-1514509 GCF_000239375.1 Pundamilia nyererei | reverse complement strand
AAAAAGAAATATAATACTAAATCTCTGGAGTACCATTTACCCCCATCTACCCTTGCCTCTCTCTGCAGATCTGACCTGATCTCCTGCAGCTTGATGGATAAGCCTGCTGCACGTATACATGACTTGATAAATGTGGGTTATTTCGAGTGTCACAGTCAGAAGAATCAAATCTGACTTTATTATGCAGACCAACTGCGCCTCCTGTGTACCCATTTCCTTCCTTCTTTTGCTTTCCTCTGACGAGATGCAGCAGTGCGAGATTCAAAGATTTGATTCATTTAGTAAAGAGCTTCATAAACCTAAAATACCACCTGGATTTCTTGTCAGCATTACAGGGTCAGAAAGTCAAAAGGGCCCAGCTTTCATTTTTCTAATGGGTCCAAAAAAAGCTTTGAAAGTATGCAACAGAAAGGATTCGGAAAAAAATGACGAGGCCCTTCTCACAACAGTGTTTACAGGAAACAGTCAGCACGCGATTTCTGATCCAGTGCCACTTGTTGATAAGAATTCTGCTTTCCCATTACAACATTTCACAGTGCACTGCTACTGCAAGAATCCTTTTATTTTACTAAAGCCATCAGCAACTCAAGATTTCATGAAATAAAATTAAACTTAACTGTGAAAAGCCTGATTTCCTTTAATATTTAACAAGGAAATGATATAGATTTGCTGTAGTCAAGCTTCTTACAACAACTTCACTTCAGTAGCAGCAGAAAAATGTAGTCATCATTATGTGAACCAGAACTACCTCAAATGATGACTTGTGATGTTGATTTTATTCTGCAAGTTAAATACTGAATGTCAAAGTTAAAATGAATGTGACTTTCTTTCATTTCTTTCTTAGTGTCTGAAATGTGTAAAGCAATGATACATCTGCAGGAAGCTTAGAAGTGTCTATAATCAGCCTTTAACAGTATGGACATTACTAGTACATACATTATTTTTAAATGCTAAACTCTGAAAGTTATCTGATGATCGATCACTGGAAATTACAATAGCAAACAGAGGAGGAATGATCTCATCCAGCATTCTCTTCTAAAAGACACAGGACTGCAAGCTGGGGAAAGGCTTTTTAAAACCTTTCACGTATAAATGTTTCATTTAAATATACTTCAGGAGTCTGCTGGCCTATGCTGAGCGATTCATATGTAGATCCATAATGAGTCTGTCTAAATAACTAACCTGATCAACAGTATAACACCTCAAGTGACTTTAAAAATGAAAACTCCATGAAGATGCTGTAAAGTAAAGTCATTAGCGGTGCTGCAACATTTATGGTCCTGAATGGGGATTTTTTTAAAAGGAAAAGAAAGGTCACTGCAAACCCAGGCAGCTACTAATTACAGTCTCACACACAATGGCAGTCTTTGTGCGCACATGTGTGTGTGTGTGTGTGTGTGCGTGTGTCTGACTGACAGCTTGTCTCTCCCCTGCTATGCTCCTGCTCATGTCCTGTTCTAATAGGCTGACAGCGAGGAACTGTGACGGAAATCTTAGTGACGCACTGCTAGAAAAATCACAGCTGAGGGGAAACTGAATCTTGGAACCAACATGCTCAAAAAAAAAAGAAGCATATTAAACACTGAACTACTCCATAAAAATCAAACAGAGCTTCTCTCTGACATGCAATTGAAGACACGAAATGGAGGCACAGGAAAAGACAAAATATCAGATGGAGAAAAGGTATCTGTTGAGCTCCTCTGAGTGCGTTTGACTCTGTCTAAGGAATTCAAGGCTCCTGTGGTGCTTCCACACAGAGAAGTTTACATGTTAGAAAGTTAGAAAGAAAGACACTTCCTGTTTTCTTTCAAATGTACTTGCAGTGTTTGTTAAATAAGAGCAGCGTGAGATAGTTTGAGCTGCACGAGGCGTTTGCAGTCTGCATTACATCTAAATAGATAACAGTGCTGACACACTGTTTGCACATCACCATCATTATCATCATCACCACTGCAGAGCGATAGTCTTCTGGATCAGCTTGTGCTGTATTTATACACCAAATTAGCCTTAACAATAAAACCAACCTAATACTTAATAGGCATCGATCAGTATTTCTGACTGATCAGGGGCCATCGGGACCCCTGTGGTGTCTGGCACCTTCAGGTTTGGCAGGGCCTGTGTGTTAGATTAGATTAGATTAGATGAAACTTTATTAATCCCTCAGGTGGGTTCCTCTGGGAAATTCAGTACAAGGTTGTACATTCAGGGTTGTGGTGTGGCATCTTGTGGCTCAGTTATATTCTGGCTTTTTCACAGTTTATAAGGCTGGGGCTGTTTCTCAGGCTCACTGTTGTTGAACAAGGTATTTGTGAGGGATTCTGAGTCAACAACCACGTTTAGATTGGTAATGATTAATGTCCACATGAATGCCAGGAGCCAAACACTTCTCTTCACCTGCGAGTGGTTTTAATGTTGTGGGATAACGATGTTTGCTGCTTCACGAGGGATTCTCCTTTACATGTTATGTAAGTGTGTGTGTGTGTGAGCACGTTCATGTAAATGTCACTTTCGGCTGAGATTATCTAATGGGCAAATTAAGCTGCCAACGCCGGAGCGACATTTTGAACAGTGGGTTGTGTCTTTAATGTTTCATCGTCCTCGAGTGCTGGCAGATGTGCATCAGCTGTGATTGCGCCTCCAGCTGTGATCTAGTTTTTTTCACACTTAATTGTTAATGTAATAAAAAAAAAAGATGGGAGGTCGCGTTATTCGACCGCAGAGGCAGAAGGATTTTCATAACCTTGTTAAAAAGGGAAAACGGGAGGAGGAAAGGAGACAAGGAAAACAATTTGAGGACAAGATGCTGTAAAAACAACCATGACTTTGGTAATGTTATCACTTAGCTGCCTCACATTTCACCCCCTCAGGGTTTCACTTGCTGTGAAGGGGACATGTGATTTAAATGATCACAAGCATCCTCCCCTACCTGTCCCCCATCCACCTCTTTAGCTACTTCAATCCTAATGGCCTGACAGGTTGGTTATTACCTCCCACTGCTACCGAATCCCCCTCTCCCCCTTCTCTTTAGCTGTGTTATGTTGCAGTGACAGAGCAGTATGATATAGGTTCTCCCAAAGAGGGAGCATGATGCTTGAGCACATCATGGTGCTGTGATGCTACTAGTCTGTGCAGGAGAGGATGGAGTATGTGCGTGCCGAGCATTCACAAATTCACATTTGCAGCGTGCATGCATTCATTCATGCGTGGTTGTACTCGTGTTTGCATTCAGCTAAAGTCGTACAGCTGTGACAACAGGACACCCAACGCATCAATCATCTGTGAGGGTTCACCGCAGATGAGAAAGAGATGGAGAGAATCTCAGGCATGCTGCTTCTTCGGCATTTATATCTACTCCTGTGGGGATTATTTATGGTCCAATCAGACCCCGGGTGTTTCCAATTCAACTCAAACCCAATCCATAAATTAAAGTAGGCCTTGAGAGCATAAAGAAATGGCCATAAGAGCTCTCCCTCTCTCTTTGTCTGACCTTTCCTTTTCATCATTTTCACTTCATCCTCTCCCATCCACTTCTGTCTTTATGATACAAACAAAACTGGCTGCGCATTTTCAGAGAGGAAAACGGCCATAACAGGAAACGCGGTTTGCAGGAATAAGTGTGCATGTGTGCCATTTCCAAGGGGCAGCCCCCCTATTCACTGACACAGCGGGATGAAGATAACAGTAAAGCTTGTTCTCTTGTTTCTCTCTCTCTCTCTCTCACACCAGCTCCTGAGGAAGAAAAACTGAGGAAACTCGTGTAAAGCAAATCACTGCATTCAAGTGGATTAACTGCACAAGTACTCAGATTAAACTATCAATAAATCAAATGATCATGCAGCTACACCGTAAGCCATACATACTCTAACCACGCAACTCAGCACAATCAAAGCACACTTTCACATAAATATCCACGCAGGTTTAAGCAAAATTCGTATTTTACGATAAAATTACAACTAAACTTCAACAACTACTTCTATTTCTATTTTTTCATGCGTGGACAAAGCATTTTGAGGGCGCTTGATAAAAGTCAAGAAGTCCTTAACCCTTCTGTTAAAATACAGCACAAAAACACAACACTCACTCAATCACTGTTGCACACTGCGTGATCTGCTCAGATGTTATTTACAACCAACCCGTGCGGGGATATTTCCTTCAGCAGTGGGTATCTTGTGCGTCCCAAGCAGATGCAACTTTTTCAGAGAGCACCAACACGCCAGAAAAAAATCGACTCTGCTGTCCGTTCCCCGTAGTTACAGTCCGCTTCTTTTCCCAAAGCCGCGCAGTCCACGGCGGCTCTGATCTGCTGCTGATCCACGGCTGCTGCTCAGGTTGAAGGTGTTTGGTACTGTCACCGGCACAGCCCGATGTAGCGCTCTGCGAGGCGGGCTCACTCTGTGCTTCAGCGGGGGCTCGAGAAACGATCCACAACAGTAAAGGTTCAGGACAGGGACGGGGAAGGCAGGGGCTGTGAGAGGGGGGGCCGCGACATCCGATGAAGCCATTCCTTGACGCTCGTGCCTTTGCGCCAGTGGGGTTGATATTAAACTGATATAAAAACCTCATTTAAAACTTGTAAACACTATCTACGTGCGAACTAGTTTTTTCAAGCTCAACGGAAGAAAAATCAACAGTTCAGAAAACTGCACATTTTTATTTTAGTGTTTGAAAGTAACTACTGAGCTTGTTGTTTTGCTAACTTGAATATTGTTCTAAATTATATAAATCACTTTAAAAGACATTCCTTAATAGAGTTTTATGTTTGTGTCTTATTATGCCATTGATTTGAGACAGAAAGTTTTATTAGCAATTTTTCCAACATGCAAATGTGCATGTAAAATTCTGCAAAGACCAAAAGACTGTGTACATTTTGTCTTTATTGGACAGTTAATTGTTATTTTAAATTCCCTGCTCTCTGTTAGTTGCACTGCTTAAGATGTCAGTGGTCTAATCAGCCACCAGTGCATGTAGGTATGCAGGTGATATCAAGACAAGTTCAAACCAAGCATTAGAATGGGGAAGAAGGTGATTTAAGGGAAGTGTGTGGGTATTTCAGAAACTGATGGTTTTCTGGGATATTTCTCATACATTTGTCTCCAGAGTTTATATATAATTGAATTGAGAAAATATTCAATGAGTGACAGTTCTCTGGAAGAAAATGCTTTGCTGAAATCAGAGGTCAGAGAATGACCAGACTGTTTCGAAGTGATTATAACCAAGGTATGTAGAAGAGCATCTTTCAACCCAAAACATGTACACTGAAGCAGATAGGCTACTGCAGCAGAAGACCACATCTGGTGCCACTTATGCCAGCTAAGAACAGGAAACTGAAGCTACAGTTAGCATGGGAACATCAAGATTTGACAACGGAAGATTGGGAAAAACATTGCTTGGTCTGATGAGAAAAGAACATACATCAGTATCTTCTTAACTTAGGCTCACAGTGGGCTTTTGTGGAGCTGTGTGGAGGCAAGGCCCTGGACAAGGCTAACACAGAGAGAAACAGACAACTTCATATTTCCACCTCCACACATAGGTCCAATTTAGGAAAAAACAGTTAACCTAACGTGCATGTCTTTGGACTGTGGTCAGAAAACCACTCAGGCACAGGGAGACCATACAACTCCACACACAAAGGCCCCTGCCAAGAGGGCCAAGAGGTTGAAACCTGAAACCTTACTGTAAGGCAGTAACAAAAAAGTCAACAAATAAACTTAAAGAATGGCTTTAACATTAAAACAGATTACAAACCCACTTGTAACCTCGTGTCCAAGTAACTGAGGTTATACTCTACAGTAATTTGCAAGTATTGTAACTATTCTCCTGTGATTTAAAGCGTGTTTAAAACTGTTTGGTGAGTTTTTTCTAAGATATACTTAGATAAATATGAAAATGTGCTTTATTTTGGAAAATCTTCCCATCTTCTTAGCATGTGACCATGCAGATATTGCTTCACAGTCTAAACAACTAATATTTACAGCATGTGATGGGCAATATATGAAACAAAAGAATATTAGCCATAAAAAGTCATCAACAGTTGAAATACTACCTCTGAGCCAGCTTGTCTGCACTGAGCCCCCCACTTACTTACTTCTGTCCCCTCTTATGTCCTGGGAACACAATATAGGGTCTCCTCTTCTCATCACAATAGACTTCCACCTGCTTAATTCATCAATGAAACCGGAGCTGCAGGAAAGCCTGTCCTAATTTCTTAGACGTCGACATATGGGTCGGTTTCCACCAGATCTTAAGATGCAGAAATCAGTGCCAGTCAAAAGGAGCAGCTGTCAAGGTGTAATGTTATGTGATATACTGCAGGTAGCAGGGTCAGTTTACTTTAGTAGGGACATCTGGTCCACAGCATTAAAGGTTAAAGAAAGCAAGCATAATCCATTTTCCCCACACACAGTTGTCAAGAAAATAAGGAGCCTCTTATAATCATTAATGTAACAACCCTGAAGTGTGACCCTGGCTCTCTTAAACCCTCATTTACAGCTGATTCACTTATGAACCTATAAAATGCATTAAAATATTTGGTTATATGAGGTTGTCTGTGATTTTTCTTTTTGTTTGTTTTTTCTCCTTCCCTGAGTTGTTTTTTTTTTTACTCGGTGTGATTAAATAACTCATTAAGGTGTGTGCATCTGCATCCATCCATCTGCAGGGCGGGATTATATTAAAGCGCCGCTAAAAGTGTTTGTACAGCAAAAACCAAGGACCTGCAAACCTGAAACTTCCACCAATACTCAGACCCTAAAACCATATGTTGCACTGTAATAAGCAACTTAATATTTTTGCAATAACTTGGGGGGAAAAAGCAGGAAAACTCCTTAGCAGGGAGTTAATATTAATATATTTATTATTTTAATCAATTTAATTCATCTGCATCATTGCTCCACTCTTTTCACCTTTAGAAATGTCAGTTCTTAGACCATTCACCACCCCAAAAATGATTGAGCACTATCTACAGACTTTTGCTTGTCTTAACTTGCTCAGTAGTTTTCTTTACGTCAGTTTATTTAAATGTTGCCAGCGATTCAGGACAAGCAGCAGAGCATTCATATTATGGACTAACTCACTATCACTTCGAGATATCAGCACATGCACTGGTGTGTGCTAAACATTGTCTTCACTGCAACCTATGAACATCAATAACCCCTTAAGTCTTTGTTTCACTGGAACCAAAACCAGCACAGGCTTCCTTTGCATACTGGAAATCACACGTTTTAGATGCTGTTAAGATGGGTCAGTAAGTGTGCAGTGACATCCAGTAATTAGTGCTGTATGCAAAACATTTGCTTGATCAAACTTAAGCAAAGTATTGGAACTATATGTGAAATCAGATTTGCATCTGGTTTTGCACATTTGGTGTCACTTATGAGAAGGTGTGAGGAAAAATAACACATCTCTAAAATCACTACGTCACCTTTTCTATTGTAAATTGTGCCCGTGTCACATTTTCAGCATTCAGTGCTACCAAATTACCATGCTCTCATGGTTTACCTGGACCCCCAACCACTGCTGCTTGAGGCTGTAATTCTTCCCAATGTTTACTTCTCCACTCTAAAAGTGTGACCTGGAAAAATTCCTGGAACCTTAATGCCATGGTCCTAAATACCTTATACTACTCAGATGCCAAAATGAGGAACTCATAACTTCTTTTAAACGAGGGATAACGAATACAAATCACGGGGAAATTATATTTTTGAAAAACTCAAGGTTAGAAGAGATATGAAATGTCACTGTATTTCTGTTAAACAGAGGTTTAACTTTTGGACTCTGAAGCACACTAAAAGTGTTTAAAAAACGGCACAGAAACAACATATTTATTCAGTATTGTGATGACGGTTTAGTGTGAGGATGGTTTAAAATCTGAGATTTTATCTGTATCTGGACTTGGCATGAATGGTTTTATTATTTATTTGTTTTGTTGTGATTGTGTATTTAAATCTTAGGTTACAGATCTACTTTAGGATAAATTTTCCTTACACGTTGATTGTTGCATCGGGGTAGGTGTTATCGACACATTTTCCATTTTTTATGGGATTTCTTATGATTGTATTTCGTCATTTATGCTATCGTGGTTAAAATGAACTTTACTGAATGAAAAAGTAAAGACAAGAGCCTTCAATTTGTAGTTTATGAAGAAAATCTTTAAAAATAAAGTTCTTTATTAGATTGCATCTTCAACAGCATCAACCTGTTTCTTTGACGTCCAGCCAGCTCTCCTGCTAGAAGACAAAGATATTGAGGACTCCCGTTACTGCTGAACTCCAGCTAACCTCTCTCCTCTGCGCACAACATACCAATTTATTTTCTGTTCCAATGCCAAGTACATAACCCCCACCTCTCCTGCTCATCTGTCTTCAGACTGTCAGGTACGTCTGTTTCTTTTCATCTGCTCAATACAACTTCTTACAACTGCCCACCATCATGTCAAACCTATACACATACCCTATTTACCACAACACTCCTTTTCTCAACCCCTTTTTTCCTTTAAATCATCTCCATGGTTCAGTTCAGCTTCAGGCTTCAGCAGTCTGCAATGCTAATATGATTTCTAGCTGAAATGAATCGTGCAAATGTGCTGTAGCCTCTCCTTTTCCCCAGTGGGTTCCCATTTAAGTCCACTTCATTTGACTGGAGTGGGTGGAGGGGTTTTTAAAATTTTATTTATTCTTTTTTCTTTTTTTGAACTGCGGAGGATTACAGTGGACATTTTTCTAGGCTTGATGTTTGTGGGTGGAGTATCTCTTATTTTTCCAGCATCCAAAAAGCCCTGTTAGTTTATTGTCTCTTGCAGTATGCAAAGACTATGTGTGAGTGTGAGTGCGAGTATGTGTGTGTGTCCTGCTGCAGCAGTGTGTTTCTGCAGATCTCTGTGTGCCCAAGAGTGTTTTCTAAAAAAAGTCCTTGCCCTCGGCAGGCAGCGAGGTTTGTACACGACAAGACTGTTTATTTCATAATAACAGCGAGGAGGTTGCTGCCTGTGCAAAGACAGAAAGAAGTCCCGCTCGTGCTATTGTTCTCATGCTTTTGACAAAAACTGCTTTAAGCATGCTTGTAGGGAATCTGGTGGGTCCGCCACATCCATGTTTGTGTCCAGACTGAAAGATACAGGCAGATTTGGCTCATATATTCATGTTTTCCAGATGATTGTTGACTGGTCAAGACTGAAGTGATCCACACCCTCACTGTGAAGAGCATCACATTTTGTTTTTCAAATTGAAATTAATGTTGCTGTGCTTGGTCTCCAGAGGATAAATCCTAATAGGTTTAAATGAAGCTCCACCAAAGGAGAACAGATGTTCTTGATTCTTTTCTTTTTTTTTAAAGAATGGGCCTTTTGGGCGGTGGCTACACATAGTGTAAGGTCAATCACTTTCCACAGAGCACAGGCCTGTTATATCTGGCCCTCTGAAAAAGGAAAGGAGGGGGCACAAGCCAGTGTAAATTGACTGGTAATTACATTGCCCCTTTCTACTCAGATGAACACATAAAGTCTTTCTACTAGAAGTCTTATTCACCTAATCCTACACACATGCATACAGCGCTTTTATCAATGCCTAAGTGTGTTTTCATCCATACACACACTCACTCTCCAATGGATACATTGTGGGAAACTCAAGGTTCAGTAACTTTCCCAAGAATACTTCAGCTTGTGGACTGAAATGGATCAAACAACCAAGCTAGTGTGTTCCTTGTGCTGGCCCAAAGTCGAGATTTAAGGGGAGATTTTGCATTGGAAGCACGACAAATGATCGGAACAGCTAAAAGGAGAAGAAAAAAAAGAAATAAAAAAAACCCATAAAAAACATTGAACTTTCTGTGTAGGAAAAAGTCAAGAGTCGGTCTCAGTACTAATTAGAAAATGTTACATCCTAACGCACTAAAGTAAGATGGTAAACAGGATGAACTGTCACAGTTTCAATAACAGCATTAATGTGAAAACAGCCATGATAATCATACAGGAAAAATCTGAAAGCCCCATCGAATATCAACACATAGCATAAACCCAGAAAAGTAGCAGCCTGGTGGGGTTTTTGTGAACAGAGAAAGCTGGAGTGGAGTTAGACTGAAACATGCTGCTGGCATGCCGTTTGACTTAAGCCTGACTGTAGACTCCAAAATCATGTCTTGTTATGACTAACTGTATGCTCAAGTGGACATTAAGCACTTTTAAACAATGATTAACTGTATGTTTAGCTGCTAATGTTGCAGTGTGTAGAAATGTCACAAGAACATCAGATATTAATAGCTATATATGTGTGATTAATATGGCTACAGATTCAGTGATCAGTTTTGACTTGATGCAGGATTTGAACCTCACTCTCCCGGGTGAAATGGCTGCACTTAAATGAGAGAATGGCCAACATCACCCAGCACAAGCTAGATTTTCTTAAGCCTAAAGACAGAGGAGGCAGTACACTTGAAATCCCTTCTTTCTAGTGATTGATGACAATATGCTGAAAATGATATTATGGATTTTTTGAGGTTTTTTGGGTGTCACAGGCAAGTAATCCACACAAACTCAAGTTTCTACACAAACTACCAAAAATGTGTTTGCGTCTAATTGTTCTGCAGCTGTAGGTGTTCTGTAATATATGCTGTGTACATGCTGTGTGACTCAAGTATACATGTGCCTCCACAGCATCCTTATACTGTGAGAACAGGCACAGGGCTCCCAGAGGGGGGGCTCTGACAAACGACTCTACTGGCACAATTTAGCAAAACAGCTTCATAAAACAGATTAATGGAGAACTCCTCGCTGCCATGCCAAAGCAGAAATACTACACTGCGGGTCTTTGTTTCTACTGTGCTTTAGTCTGTCTGTAGTTGTCTGTGTGAAGCCTTGATCATATGACTCACATGCTCTGTCCCTTCAGGGTCTTCATCCACCACCAGACACCTGACCAAAGCTCGACCCTCAGCTGCAAGATGACTCAGAGATACGAAAGAGCTCCCAGCTAAAATTATTCCCATGAACCTGGGAACGTTCCTCACGTGCATTTCTGTTTGCTTCCGTTTCAACATAAAGTGCCGTTTAGTTGTCCAACCTTTGAGTTTAATGACTCATGAATAGTTTATGCCTCATTTGCCAAGTGGATGAATTTTAGCTGTTCAATAAACAATGAGGCTCAAAGTGCATCCAAGATGAATCTGCCAAACAAAAAGAGAGACAGCGTGGGAATTTGAATGATGCCATTATCTTTGTTTTTGGCCACTGAAGAATTCATCAAGACCTATGACATCTCTGTCATGTTCCCAATTAGACTCTCCTGCATGGCTGGCACTCTGCTGAGGTTTATTTACATATTTCTATAATGGTCAAATCAGGAGAGTGCAGTATAGCATGAAACACTCCCTCGAATTCCTGCTCTGGTCTGAGTCTGAAAGCTCATCCAATATTGAACTCTTTGTCTACAAGACGAATCAGTGTGGCTGGGAAGCAAAGAACTGGGGCAGAAAACAGCTTCATCTCTGTTTTGATACCGCTGTCTGTTCGGAGCCTCTCATCTCTTTGCTGTCAAGGTTGGTGTTGTAAACCAGTATGACAGCTCAGATTCTGTCTAATTCTATGAAATGCTGCAGTCAGGGTTTTGGCAGGACCAGCTCGCTCAGACCAGGCTCTGAAGATGATTATTTAATACCGCTATTCTGCTATTCAGTACGCTCATTAGAAGCATGTCTGCGCAACAAAAAAATCCCACATTGATAATTTATTCACTCAGCAGCAACCACTTAGATGTTCCCTTTATTCACCGTCCTGATGCACTTTCATGCATTTCAATTGCTGCCCCATAAGCTCATCCATCTCCCTCTGCACTTGCACTGAACTCTGACCTCAACAAACCCCCAGTGTATACAAATAAGATATAATTATCACAAATATACATTAATAAAGTCCAGTCTCAAATTCCATCTGTTTTATAAATGGCTATTTCTGGAGTAGCTTGAATTTCTAAAGATCTGTTTTGCAGTTCAGTGGTGCATTTTTGTGGTCGACTAACCATAAATGATGTGAAATAATGCTGACGTTCAAGGGCAGCTATGGTACAGAGGGGTCTGGAAGTAGAGGAGAATCTTAGGGCTGGCTGTCATTGTTGTGCATAAGAATCAACATGACAATATTTGCTTTGTAAGCAGTAACATCTTTAGACTGAAGTGCGATGCAGGTTTGATTTAAGCAGTGGTTTAAATGCCACAATCTAAGACTGAGAGATGGTGCACGACTCGGACTGCAATAAAGTAGTGTTCTCCCAGAGAGTGCACAGCCTCACAGATCAATGAGCTAACTTTTTCATTTTTAATGTAATGCTCCATCAGAATTCTCCCCTTTTCTGCATCTCCTTGCGATGTGAACACACTGTAGACACTAATCACAGCGGAGCAGATTTCCACTCAGAAAGATTCAAGCTAACTACCTCCAGTAGCTAACACTTCTTCTCAGCCTCAACCTCTAAATTCAGGATTTTATTTTCCCCCACTGAGCCAAACATGGGATACCAAGAGCAATCCTCCCTGGATTATTTAAACAGCCACTTCAAAGGGGAGCAATTATAATCCTGCATTATTGATATGGGAAAACCAGTGAGTAAATGTCATAGTAACTAGAAAAAGAAGTGCCACAGACACGTGAGAACATGCAGAGTGTGAGCAAAGGAGAAGTGCTTTTAGGTTTGAGGTTTAAATTCTTTGATAAGAGTTAATCAAATAGATATTTGAGTCTCACACAACATCTTCCTAATCTGAAATGCAAAATTTATTCTCCTTCCACACTTGCATACATGCATTTCATCTTCATAGATACATAAAACTGCATTATCTAAACTGCAGTCCATCGCTGAGGGAGACCCAGCCTTCTTTGTTCACACATCACATACATGGCAGACACATAGCCCTAACCTTCCTTATGGAGTCTTCATAAATGTCACCGGTGTCACGAGTACCCCAACATAAGCGTAGATGCATGCACCCACAATGACATCCATGAGTGCTTGCTGCAGAAATCAGCTCATGCACAATAACTGTAGTTAGTGTATAGTAGTGAAATGTTGTGCTCACACAGTAAGCGTTCTGACCCAGATTAGAGCATGCATACGTGTGTCTGTATTAGTAGTTAGTAGTAAGGCTGCGAGTGAATTAGGATGCACGTGTCCCAGAAAACAGAGTGCAGATGGTTATTTTAGTCAGGCGAAGGCTGCAGGCCGTGCACTGTCATGTTGTGTAAATCCGGTGGCAGGAAAATGGTCTATCCCTCCAGGTTAATTATGAGATAGCTGCACATTTGGGGAAATGATGAATGAGAAGAGTGGTGAAGAAAACTAAAATTATGTAACGGTCAGCCGAGCAGTTGCGATTTTAGATCCTGCGAGCCTTGCAATAGGTTTCTGCTCATTGCCATCAGCACTTCATGAATAATTACATTTCTTGCCTCAGTGACCTTAGTGGATTCAAAGTTTACTGACCTTTAAAATGTCTGAGCAAGAACCAAAAGCATTTATCTTCAGACTTTTACAGGAAGAGTGCCTGTTCACAAAAGTGGATGTGTTGAAGGTTGATGATGCATTGATGGCGGGTGACTTATTGCTTCCTGCCACTAACCCGAGAACAGCTTCCAGCATGTTTCAAAGAGGGTCAAGGACTTTGCAGCAGAAACACTTTACTCTTAAATTATCTACACACCTTCACAAAATGTGCCTAGAAAAAACAAAACTTTGTCTCGTGACTATTTGTCCGTGCAAACAGATGTGTGTCTGGGTGAAAAACAGAATGTGGCGCCTTAGTTTCAAACAGCAGCTGTGGAAATGTTTGTGTTGGCTGTGGTGATATAAACAGTGTGACAGTTCCCAGACACTCTGGAGATGTGCATGAACACACAGATATCCATCTTTAGTGTCATCCCATATGCTACAGTATGTCAGAATGGGAGCCATAAATGTTGTTGCAGGATCCTTGAACTCTGAGGAGCATCTTGTGAGTCATACACGGTTTCTTTGTCACTGTAGACAGAGCTGTGTGTTTGTGTGTGTTTGTGTGTGTCATTCCTACATTTCAGCTGGCACACCTATTCTTCATCAGTTCATTTACTTGCAGCATATAAGAATCAGCTCATTCCTTCACTCCCTGGCCAAACCTGCTAAAGGATTTAATGTCATGCCTGAATCTTTGATTTAGTGTTTTCTGTTTATTATTAAATATCTTCAGTTTGATTCTATCATGGTTCCTCGGTCGTTGACTCAGTGTTTTGAGTTTGTTATTCTTTGTCCTCAGTCAAGAGTTTTCTCATTTATAATTTCCAAGGCTCTTGTAATTATGTTTGGATTATGTGCTGGAGTTGTAGGTCTTTGGTTATTATTGAATCTCGGAGCTTTTGTTCATGTCTATTCTCAGTGAGCACTCTGCTTTGGATTATTTGTAGTCTGCTACTTTTTCTTATTTTGCCAGCTCTTCGTGTCGTGTTCTTTGTCTTCGGCTTTGCATCCTTTTGTCTCATTGGTTTTCCTTTTGAGTTTGATGTTTTTTAAATTCTGGCCCCAGCGAAGTTTTGTTTTGTAATTTGTCCCTGTATGCTCCAGCAGCGAAGTTGCCTTTAAGTTTATGTTGTGTCAGGAGTCCTGCATATTGGGTCCTGCCTGCCACTCAGCGTATCGTAACAGATTCTTAATTTGCTTATTCTTTACATTATCACCGTTTCCTTCTCTGTCAATTCCCCCAATGTTTAGTTCTGTCTCAGGTTCCCTGTTAGCTATTGTGCATCATTTCCCGTTTCATTTTGGCACCATTTGCCTCTTGTGTATTTTTGGTTTCCACCCCTCATCTCATTTCCCTGATTTAGTTTAGATGTGTTAAGCTCCACAGCTGTGTCTCATTGCCCTTTAGCCCTTTGTGTTTCTGTGTATTAAAGCCTCTGTTTGCCTTAGTTCTTTGTTGCATCATATTGTAGTTTTGTGTTAGGTTCCCAGCCTTTTTAAGACTTTGTTTTTTCCCCCTGTAATTATCCTCATGTGCTCCTTGTTGGTTCTCAGCTTTCTTGTGGATACTTCACAGTGGGATTTTCATGGGCTTTGTGTTTTGGACTCTTTCATCGCTTATAATAAAAGTTTGTTCTTATTTGATATCTGCCTGAGAGTCTGCGTTTAGGTTTTCATTCACACACACACACACACACACACAGCATTACCTGCACTTATCTACCTGCCTGCCCACTTCCCACCACTCTGCTACCTGGAAATGACTGACCTGTTCATGCCCCCCACCACCTGTAAATACAACACAAACAACTATGTATGAAAGACTAATTCCTGCACAAATTCCAAGTCTTCCTCATGCCAAACCCTAACCTCTCCAGTAGGTGTCCCATCCAGTTTCTGGAAGAGAGAAGCCAGCTGTTATCACGTACCTTCAAATTCAAATTCAAATTTTATTTGTCACACACACACAACCATACACAGTATGACATGGGGGTGAAATGCTTGTAGCTGTACAATGCCCGACCATTAAATGACAGAAGAAAAGTTTTACAATATTTACAATTTACAGGTACCTGCGCCGAATTGAAGGTTATCTGTAAGTTCAATAGGGAAGATCTGGAATTACTCATCTGTTTGCTTTCCTGACTTTTCAGGTGGCTAGTCTGTTCTTTACATCACTCTCTCTTTCCTATCCTTTCAAACGCAATATTGACACCATTATTCTAGTCCAGCCATTTACTTTTGCAAGCCAATCAAAAATCTCAGCGTTATTCTGTCATTCTGCCTTTCAGGTTCTTCTTCATGCTACCCACATCCTTCCCACCTCTGCCTCACTTTAGTCATCCACACCCCCAAGCCTCCATCTTTATCTTTCTCTTTATCTTCACTATCACCAGTATCTAGAGTCCAATCTAGATTTACTAGAGTCTATTTTCCAAAAGGCTTTTTAATTAAACAATATATTTCAAATCCTATTCAGTTCTTCCAAATGATATCTCCTTTTTGAGCTCTTTCCCTGTTAAATCTGCACAAATTTAGTAAAATCTTTAGACTGAATTGACTTGGTTCTGCTTTCAAATCTGAATTAATCTTTTGGTTTGCGATTTTGCACAGCTTTTGATCAATAGAGTTCTATACAAGAGCTGAGATTGCTAATTCATGATTATCTGTGAATTTAATGTAAAAATGAATGATGGCAAATTATATCCCCACTGGGTTCTTGACTGACAGCAGAGGCTGGCATAGGCAGAGTCATATCTCTGGGGGAAACAGCTTTGATTCGAGTGACTGCTCTGTATCCTGTAGATATTGCAGTCAATACTGACCTCTTTGGCATGTCTCCATGTCTTGTGAAGCACATTCCATTCAGTCTGCTGAGCTGCTCATCTTTGTGCTTCTGCTTTGAAAAAAGTGCAAAGTTTGATGGAGAAAGTCACAACTCTCTCCGATAATACAATAAAACAACCTCTCTAAACATTTGTTGCAATTGCGACTGATACACTTGTCATTAAGTGTGTTCAAAAGGCAATAAGCAAATAGAGGATGACCCATCCGAATAACGAGAAACTTGAGCAATCGTGTAAAGTACTCCACCTGCAGTGCACTTATCTTGCAGGTCCAATATTTTTTTTTGGCACCAACAGCTATCGTTTTCTTGAAAGAAGGCAATTAGCAGGCGTGGCTCATATTCCTCGAGGGAACAATTTACCTCTGTCTCCTCTGAAATAATGTTGTTATTTTGACAAAAACGTCAAGGCAATGTAGTGTGCTCTACTGGTGAGTTTTGCCCACTTTCTCTGACCGGATGAATGACTAAGAGAGGCAGCTGATTGACTGACTACCATAACAGCGACCTGTGGGTAATTGCTCAATGGACTCTTACACAATTTTCAGTCCACCCCAGCAGTCTCGTGGGTGCTTGTTGTGCTGCACTTATGCCACTTTTGTAGTTAATGTGAGAGCTCATCATGTCATCTAGTTTTTAATTGTATTTTTTTAAAACCAGGGCGTTCCCCTGGAACCCCCCTTCTCGATGGACTTGGGCTCCTCCTGAATCAGGAAGTTGACTTTCATTACTCACATCCATTATTCTCTCCGTGTGAGTGAATTACAAGCTAGAAAACAGTAACACATTGCTGCGATGAGTTTTAAGGTTTAAGCGAGGTGAGGAGAGACATAGAGATAGCTTTTATGGAAGGAGGTAAGAGGTACATGGGTGAAGTAGGGAAGAAAAACAAGAGAATGGAGGGATGGCACAGGAGGAGAGGAAAAAGGGTACACTGCACTAATGTGGGGAGACAGGGCCAGTCAAGGGAGCATCTGTTTTTAGAGTCTATAAACCCTCCATCCACCCTCCCCTTTTCTAAAACCCCCTCTGCTTTTTTTTTAAGCAACATCTCTTTCCCAGAGCCTGTACTTTCTTTTTTTCCTCTCTGTTTGTGTCCACACCACACTGAGCTCTAAACAGCCCTCTTTTCACCATCAGAAAGCAAAGACCAGGAGCTTCTCTCGTGGGAGTTGGATAACGGCGAGTGGAGACAGCGAGTCTGCCTTTGTATTTTGATATTTTAGGGTCAGTCCGGGCAATTCTATTCAATAACAGAAGGCTATAAAAATATTGAATTGTTATTAGAGTCAAGGCCTGAGAAATAATTCAAAGCATGTACACATTTATGTGTGTGAGCCGTTATTACATAAGTGTTTGCAAAGGAAAGAGTGGGGTGGGTTTGGATGCCGAAACAAAGACTGGAAAGAATTGAGGGGAGGTTTTATAGTCATCTGTCCTCATTCATTTCTCATTTTCATCCAATAGAAAGGAAATCTGGAAATAATTAAAGGCCGATCAGCCTCAATCACTGAATCTCATTCAATAAATCCGAGGATTATTTAATAGCTCTTGGAATGCAGCCACTTGCTCTTTGCTTTTCTCAAAAAAAAAAAAAAGAAAGAAAGAAATCTCCCTTCATGTGGAGTTGCATGTTTCCTCTAATTCCATCAGAAAAGAAGAATTTGTTGAAAGCATGCTTGTCATGCTCCTCCCATGTCCTCCGCTGAACCCTGCAACTATTTTCCTCTGGTGAAGCCTCCAAATGGCTCCTCTGGATGACTACATCATTTCATCTTCATATCCTGCTTCGTATTTCACCCAAGGAGCACAAGAGAAGGACTGGGAAAGTACAAAAGAACATACTCGTGTTTTTACTGAAGCCTCAGGGTCAGCCATGGGCTCATAACAGACCTTAATCAGAGAGCAAGGAAAGAAGAGAATTCATAAAGGAAAAACAAAAAAAGGTTTCTATGGTGCTGTAAAACCCAGAAATGCACTAATATTAACCTTGTGGATGCTCTGACCTTCACTTTCAGAAAAACAGCAAACAGTAAAACATAGTAAGCACAAGATTCAGAACTACTTGAACTGCTGGCACCTTCAGTTTCTCTGCTGTTGTGC
>NW_005187550.1:1491241-1495150 GCF_000239375.1 Pundamilia nyererei | reverse complement strand
GTTTATTTTTGACTTGTTAAGATCATCTCAAATCCATTTCAACTTATTTGTTCGTAATGTGGTACTTGACTGTATCACATTTCATTATTTTTTCGGTTTCTCAGTTTTAACAGCGCCTGAATTTTACCAGCAAATGTTTAATGTTATGTTTTAAATACACAATTCACAGACCTGCACTGACTGTATCACAAATACATTTTCATTTTAAAAATCTATCAGTTAAAAAGTCAACTTCAAACAGCAGAATTCAAAGTATATTTCTGCTCTATTAACAAACAGGATGACGCTGTAACACCCCTTCCTGCCACCAGATGTCCTCAGACTTCCATTAGGCGCCTCCCTGCCACACTCACCTGGTTCCAATTTCCCACTAACTCCCATGTACACAGTTGTGTTTTCAGACCTCACTCCTTTGTTAGATAGTATTTGGATCCTATGTGCATTTTTGGATGCCTTTTACAACAGACCCTTTTAAAGTCTTTTCTGCATACTTGGTTCAGTCTGCAGTGGGTCTTACTTCACAGGAAGCAATGGTTTCTGTGTTTTTGACTCTGCCAGCCTGCCGACAAGACTGGTCTGCCACCTTTCCTGTTGAGTTACACCAGCAGTTAGTTGTACTCTGCTCCTCGTGCACTCTGTCCTTCCTTTCTTAAAGCACCGCGAGGATATGAATCTCATGTCATTATGCATTTGGAGTTAATATATGTTTTTCTGTATTTTTGAAAATATTTCACTCCCACACAGACTGTTTAACCAACATGCAGGTTTAAGTGTGGTAGGTGTATTCAAACACTGTGACAAGGGTTTATCAAGACTGTGCAATAGGAATTAAAAGGGTAAGTAGCAGCCAGGTGCTCATAATAGAAATCATTTGATTAATTAAACATCAAGAAAATGTGAGCACCTCTTAAAAAGCTGAAGCTTTGGCAGTTTGCCCATCTGGAGCATTCAGGTGTGAGTTGACACAACGCTACTATTCTTCCGGGAGTGAACGTTGCACCCTGAGATCAGACCGTGCAACACTCAGAGTCTTTAGAGGTCTCAGTCAGTATGTTAAACGTTAAAGTTTATGACAGTACAATTAAAAAACAAGCCTGAACAAGTGAGGCGGCACGGTGGTTAGCACTGTTGCCGCACAGCAAGAAGATCCTGAGTTCAATTCCACCATCAGGCTGGGGTCTTTCGGTGTGGAGTTTGCGGCTTCCTCCCACCATCCGAAGACATGTCATTCACAGCTGATGGAGTCAAACCTGGCCATCTCTAAGTTTTTGGATTTTTTACCAAGATTTTCTCTTAGCAGCTTCATATAAAGCTCTTAGGAATAAATTAATAGTTTTGACTTTTTAGCACTCCTCCTAGTGGCAAAATGTGATCTTTGTGAATACAAGGGAATGTAAATGGGGTAAGGTGAGAGAGTGGCTTCAGTTTTGATTCAGGGTAAATAAGACTGAAACAGAAATTTGCTGAGTGGACAAAATGTCCTGTTAGAAACTTAAATAATGAAACAAAATTATTATTGTAGAAATGCATTGTGAAAAATATTTGTATAGCTTTTCTGTTTATCGGTTAAATGGTGCAATACATGTTCATTCTCAAGTTAGCATAAAAAAATTTTAGACTGCTGCAAAGAATAAAAGTAAACGAATGAATATTTGTGATTTAATGTGACTATCAGACTACCCACTGACTATTAGGTCAGTGTGCTTGCTACCCACCATCAGCGTTATACAGAGAGACAGTGACTGTCAGGGGCAAAGATTGCTCCAGGGAAATAATTTGACAGTGTTTAGACAGCGCTGGCAACATGTGTCTTCCAATAAATGGCCGCACAATATGATGGAAAGAGGGAAGAAATGGTGTAAGTCAGCAGAAATGAGACCCACACGCACGCGCGTGAGCACGCAGACACACACTGCGTCTGATTTCTCCATCCACCCTAAATGAGAATGATACTGAAATACAGACAAGTGTTCTTGTCGCTGAAGCCTGAAATTGCCTTTTCCCTCCTGCTGTTGATTGTGTTTCACACTCAGTGAAACAAGAGCCAGGACCCCGACACAACTTCAGTGTCAATGTGTGTCTGTATCTAGTCTTAGTCATTAGGGCTGCACTCACACTAGCGTAAAAGAGATTTTATATTCAGGCAGTAAGACTGTTTATGAATGGAGGGCGCCCACTGTTCAACAAGAGAGCGATCTGGTTAGTTAACCAGCCACCAGTCCAACTTGCCCCCTCTTAGCATGGTGTGGCTGTGCAACACTGCACATTCATTTGTCTACAACACTGCTTCCTTCTAAACAGCCTCGCCTCTTTTTTCTTAGTTTAGTTCACTAATTTTACTTAGTGGAGAAAACACAGAAAGTAGATTTACTTACGTGGTGTCATTTTTAGCTCCTTGAGTATTTTTTCTGATTCACTATGTTTCAAAGGAAAACTGTAGTTTTAGCTGTAGTTCATTACAAATTCAAATTCATTGTTTGTTTGTTCTTTGGTTTTTTTTTACAATATATTGTATAGTCATGCACAGAAAAAGTTGGGACGCTTTTATTTAAGCTTTAAAAAAAACAGAATACAATGATTTGCAAATCTCATATTTTAATTTACAATAGAACAAAAGAAGTCAACACAGAGGCAACAAAAGGCTGGAAAAGTAAGTGGTGCTAAAAAGAAACAGTTGGAAGAACATTTTGCAACTAGTTCGGTTATTTTTCCACAGGTCAGTAACATGATTGAGTATAAAAAGAGCATCTTGTGTTTTCTGTGTTCTGTTGTCAACAAAAGTATGATTTTAATTGATCAAATCATTGCATTCTGTTTTTATTTATATCTTACACAGCGTCCTAACTTTTTTGTATTACCTCATTGAGATGGTTATATAATAAACAAAGAGTCTGAGTACCTGTTTGAACCATTACGTTTTAATGTCATAAAATGTTCAATGTCATACCCTAGTCGTCACTTGTGGCCACACAAAAGCCCACATACATACCGTTTAAACTTTAGCTGCTGCCTTGCATAAGTAAAGAAAATTGCTTGTCTGCAGTAAAAACATCTAATTCCTAATGTGAAACGAACAGTAAACGTTTCAGGAGACAAAACTAGGACAGTAACACGTTGTGTTGATTCTTTACCGCTTCTGGGGAAGGTTAATTGTGTTTTTGCACAGGAAGGTTGGAGGGCATGGTCAGCTTCAAAGCTGACAGGAGTTCTGCTTCACCTTGGTTCAGTGACACATTCATGAGTTTGGACGCTTGCACACATGAAGGATTGATGGCAGGTCAAGGTCAGTCTGTTATTCATTATGCCAGCCCTGTTTCATTCTGTCCAGCGGAGTTGCGTTGGTACGATGACAGCCTGGCACATTCAGAGGAAATCGCCTCAGACATAACTGCCACACTTCAGCAATAAAGTCGGGTTAAAAGACTTTTACAACTTTCACTACATGCTGAACTAAACAAATAGAAAGAGGTGATACCTACAGTAGCATAAGTCTTTACAAACCAGTAAAATGAAAGGCGTCACCGATTGTTACATTTTCTTTAGAGATTTACAAGTATGAGGTTTGTCTTCTGCAAACAGAAACTACAATTAAACTTGTAAAGGTAGACAATATCAGAGTTTGTGCTGGCAGAGGTGTATGCTCTATAAGCAGGCTGTCAACGACCTCTAGTGATAAACAGCGCTCGGTGCATTTGACATAAGACAGAGGAGAAAAACACTAGATGGTGCCACATGAGTGAGAATGAAACACCACATGGCGTGAGCCCAGCCCACAGTCCAAAGGCTGACATGGTTCATAGCTCTAAGCCACACGCACACACACACACACACACACACACACACACACACACACACACACACGCTGAAATCTCACTGATTACTGACCCAAGCATCATGACTACAGATCCA
>NW_005187550.1:1488486-1490629 GCF_000239375.1 Pundamilia nyererei | reverse complement strand
AAAAAGCTGCCTTTGCATTGATTTTGTTGGCTGCTGTCAAGAAAAATCAGAAAATTGCACCGGCAGTGGTTTATTCAGCATACCTCCCATTACAACATAACCAATAGGCTTTAAAGGCCAGTTGGATAATTCAACCAATCATTTAATCTCCTATCATGATCTCAAGGGGTATTCAGAGCAAAATAACCTCTCTGACTTTTGACAGGCACATGTCTTTCTGTTTCTGTCATGTGGAGGAAGCAGATAAAGAGCTGATTGATATGCCAGTGTTACGTGTGTGACAGCAGAGACGCGTGGCTTTTCTGGCGTCAAACCGGTCCGGGAGGAGGCAAGGGATCTGCTTGTTGGCCTGAACAAGCACAGTATCTGTTTGTTTTGGGGAAGAAAAGTGCAGTGTGTCACGCTTTTCCTTTTGTCAGTCTAATACACAGGCTTCCTATAATGGTGACATCCAAACAGCCTCTTCAGAGTGGAAACATTTTTATGAGGCTGGATATTTAGAGCATTATTTGCTATACAGTGGCTGGACAAAGAAACAATAGCATGCTCTGAGCGGCATCACAATGAAGAGACTTAACGTTTGGTTCGCTTTTCTTTAGCCATTTAATCTTGACTACTGTGAAGGAGTCAAAGATGACTCTGCGACAGTCTCAGCAGCATAGTCTGTACTGTGTTTTAGTGTGTGTGTGTGTGTGTGTGTGTGTGTGTACGTGTGTGTGAGGCTAGATTCTCTAAATTTATCCTGACCGTCAAAACTCTCATATCTCTGTCTGTGTGACTGACATTTTCAATATCACAGTCTGAGGCTTCAAATGGACAGTCGAGCAGGTATGAGGAGGATTGATGGGGAACCTTTAGACGAAAAACTTTAAAGTCACCTCAACCAAAGCTACTTTTAGCTTCTCCTATAGTCACAAGAGGTCACCATAGTGGGTAGCTCTGCATATTTTGCAGATTTCACACTGGATGCCCTTTCTGGCACAGCTTCAAACGCATTTGTGTCTCCTCCTGGGATCAAACCAGGGATTTTCTGATTGTTAGGGGAAAGTGTCAGCCACTATACTCATTATATTGTACTGTCATTACAAAACAGTGAGTAATAATCAGCAGACAGTCATGTAAAGCTATTTGTCCTTTCCTCACTTGGCTCAGTGACACACTTCTTCGAGAAAGACAAAGCAGGGCTGCTCGTGTCTAAAGCGACGAATAAACAGGAGAAAGGGGAGCAGAGATAGCAGAGCCACCGGAAACAAAAGAGAAGAACAAGAGGAGAGGGAATCATCAACCACACCTAGACAATTCATGCACCTCTCTACACATTCTGCTCTGAAGGTTACCTTGATATACTGAAAGATTGATGTCTGCAAGCTAAAATCTATTTTTTATCCTCATGTGTCACTGAAATCTCTTTCATCTGTCTCTGCTTGGATGATATTTATCAAATATGTACAGCTTTGATTCACCAGAAAGGAGAAAGATCTGTGGAAATCATTTTCCCCTGAGAAGCAAATCGAGTCTATGAATAGAATCGTTGTTTTAATCTCAGATTAAGTCACCTGTCAGGTTATTTCTAGGGGAGTAAGTGCTTTACACAGAGCACAAACAGATGAGTGAGTATGAACAACAACACAGTTCAAATCTAACCAACAAGAGCCATGTCAGTCATAGTCTGTATGTCTACAATGCTGTTTGTTTTAATTATGTTGCTTATAAAGCGATTTCAGTGTTTCTGTCAGGTGTATAAAGAGAGGGAATGCAAAAGTATGCTGCAGCAAACTAGCAAAAGTAGCACAGACAGAGGGCAATAGAGAGGACTATACACATGCATACAGGACTGAGTGGATTAAGTCTGACCAAAGGATCTCCCCAAAATGTAACCTTACCAGGCAGTCAGACTTCACAGGCTTAAATAATTTTCATCATTCAAACATGGAAGAAGATCCATCCATCGTCTTCCAATTATCCTTATCAGATTCTCCGGGGAGGGGGGCGCTGGAGTTTATCCCAGCTTTCATAGGGTGTGATCCAAAACAAGCAATTGAGAGTAAACTATAAACAGAGTTCAAGTCATCTTTCAAGGTTTCTCGTGACATCATACATATGTTCCTTGCAATTTGTTCGTCATATTGGATGTGATAAACCC
>NW_005187550.1:1473928-1487612 GCF_000239375.1 Pundamilia nyererei | reverse complement strand
GACAAGAATGGTGGCTTCTAAAGTGCCAAACATTGGAACATGCTGCTAACTGGACTAACTGAGCATTTTCTGTCATTATAACCATTATGATTTGTACTACTCTTCTCCAGTAAAGGTAACTTTTAGTTTACACGGCATGACATCAGCCAAAACACTAATGTTTAGGCTTCAAAGTGTGTAGTCTAGAAAAGTAATGGCTTGCGCCCATCACACTGTCTATCACAGCAGTCTTCTCTAGATGCTAGTAGAGAAGATAAAACCGAGAAAGGTATGATGAAATTACCACATTTTTTCCTGCTCCTTTTGGTGCAGCACTTTATCCTAAATGTCTCCATGTGGGAGTCTTGATAATGTGTAAATTCTGTCAAACACAAAAAGCTGCACTAAGCCTGCACTTCTGTCGTTTAACATAAAACCGCTTTGTGATATCCACATTTCAGAGCGGGTCTTTTGAAATTAACCTGTAAATTTTACACTACTCTACACTCTACTCTACACTACTGTCAACAGGCTCCTCCTGTTGACACTGATTATCCACGAAAGCATTACGCAAGTAACACACTAACCATGACAGTTTGTTAATCACACATCAAGCTGTACACACTGCAGGTACCTGGCACTCTTACAAATCCTCCATGGGTGTGTTTGTGTGAGCGTACGACACGGCTGTCCTATTTATGGGCGTCTTGTTTTGCTGTTAGTTATGTGTTACAATAAATGCATTGTGTGAAAACTGGGTGTTGTCCTCTCAATCCCAGAAATGAAGGAAAAGGTCTTATGGATGATGGAGAAATCTGTTTGGGAGGGGAGGAGGGTAGTTCTGCACTGTGGCATTTCCGATTGAGTAAATTCAAAAGGTGCATTATGAATGTAAGGCCTGCAGCTCGTCAATACAAGCTCCAACATTGGACGTTGTCTTTTAATGCCTTTGCAGGACACAGGACGGACATTATGCAGTTGGTTTTGATCAACAGCACTCTCCTGCTGGCTCCGAACCAGTCCTCGGGCATCAACCTCACAGCAAAATTTTCCGTACCAGTCTGCGCTTGCTGCAGGAACTCAGGCCTGCTTCCAGTTACAAAGCAGATGCTTCACTGGCAATATTTGCAGGCTTACATAGTTCGCTCTCTCTCTCTCCTCTTACATATGAAAAAAAGCTTTGACAAGGATAGGATTTCTTTCATCTACCTTTGTATCTGCAAAATCAAAAATGAAGAAGTCTTTGAAGTAGAAAGTTTTATTCAAATTCATCATGACTGAAATGTGAAGGAACCCACTTCCCTTTTAATTCTTTGTGTTAGCTTAATAAAAGAATTGGATTTGCTGTGTGCACAAGCATGCAAACAGAGAACAAAACAATTACAGTGACAAAAAAAGCTTAACGATCCCTCATTAAGACATTAGGAATATTGTGAGGTTTATATATAATTTGGTGTATTTTCATTTCCCTTAGTAGGTTATAAATACTCACTTCTGTGGTGCTGGTACGGCTTCTGCATGCTTTTTGTTTGTCTACCGTGCTTCTATTTATTACATTTTGTGCAACACAGGCAAAGTGTGATCCTCCTTTTTGTTAGGCTTTTGTTTAACAAGTGGCACTTTGACACAAAACATCGACAGTAAATTCCAAAACATACAATGTACAAAATTACAAAATAAATATGCAGCTTCTTTGAGGGATAAAATAGGCGCACAAAACAACAAACTTGGCACTTTCGATTAATAGTAAAATGAGTTTTCTTTGTCCTTTACTTAAAGAGAAACAGTGTTGAAATAATTCATGCAGCAAGTGAGGGGAAAAAAGGTTATTACATGAAACGGAGGGAAGGGCACTCTGCGCACACATAAACACACACGCAGCTGCTTTCTGAAGAAGAAATGCTGCTCGGTAAGACACGGGAGCCAACAATTTCCTTTTCAGTTGTTGCTGCTGGGGCAGAGACTCTTATGCTGTAGCCCTTATCCAGCCTCGCTTCAGGCGCCACTGTCCACTAACGACAGAAAATTTGATTTCAGTGCTCATTAAAGAATATCTTTGCAGCCAGTTTTGCCATCTGACACTGGTTGAGAGATGGTATCCTCGGGAATGAAATTAAGTGGGCTTCAAACTGACCTGCGCTCATCACACCTACAAACGAGAGAGAAGGCAAAAAACATTCAGCGTTTCCACTGCAGCGAATAAAACTGCAAATCACATCAAACCCCTGTAGTTGTGTTCACCTTGTGTTGTGCTTTGAATCGAGGTCAAATGGTTTTAATGAAGGCTTTTAATGTGTGAAGTGTTCAAGCTAAGCTGACTGGAAAGCCGAGCTCAAGCCACAGCTACGCTGGCGTCCTGACGTCACAGCCGTGTTAGGTTCAATCCCACGTACGACTTTACATGTTCGTCACTCGTGTTTATCATGATGTTGTTTACACTCGAGTTATTTTTGCTTTTCTACTCTTGACGTACAGCAATTAAATGGAAAACCACACCCCATGCCCGCGGGTATGAGAAAAATAATTAGAAACCTGAGAGTGTTACATAATGTAAATGTCCAGGGAGACTTCTCACTCAGTTTCTCCATCCTCGTCATAAGTAGACTGTTTAATTAATACTGCGCTCAGGCATGGGAGCTGAAGATGCAGCAAAAGAAGATGGATTAGGAAAATAAAAAGGACTAAGAGTGAGACTGAGCAACATAATGGCCAAATCAGCCTAAACATTAATCATTGATGCAAGAGAAATTTGTTTTAATTTCCTGCATGGCTGGATTATTCCCATAAATGAATTATTCTGTCAGAGTGTAATTTGTTCGAGATAAGACAATGCAGCTGTGAATGAGTTTACAGCATATGTTTTCAATCGGAAATCTGTGAGTTTACATTCCTGCACAAATTATTAATAACCAAGCTGATGTAATTGATACGCTCTTAGAGCATACAGGTGGGTAGAAACTGTGTGTCCACTACTGTGCAAAAGTCCTGAGCCAGACCTCATTTCTTTAAACTTTGCTAGGGAAATGGGTGCAGCGGTTTATTGAAACATTCAAAAATCCATGAAAATGAAGTATATAGGGCAAAAACAGAGTTTGCACAATGAGTGAGCTTGAAGGTCACTATTTGGTGTTACCACCATGATTCTCAGACAAGCCTGAACTATCTTAGCCAAACTTTCCTGTAATTTTCTTAAGTTGTCTTCAAGAATAGTTTTCCAGGTCTTTGGAAAAAAAATTCAAACCTTTTTGTTGGATTTTGGGTCAAAATCTGATGGCACTTTTCTGCCTTCAGAACTTGCCAACACCAGGGTTGAAATGCAACCCCAAGCCATGACATAGCCTCCACTCCACGGTGTTTTACAGATGGCTGTAGACACTGCCTCTGTTCTGACCTCCTCTATACATATTGACAATGATCTGAACCAAAGATTTTAAATCTGTTGGTACTGATTTCCAGTCCAGATCTTGCGTACTTTGGTATACCTCAGCCTCACTGTGCCCCTTCCTGGCACACATTGCACACCAAGCTTTTGGCTAATAGCTCTTTGGGAATTACCTTGCTGGTGTAAAATTACTATTTACACCTGTCAGCTGTGTGTTTTGGCATTTTTCATAGATTCAAGTAAAGAAATGGAGACAAATGTGTTTTTACTAAGTTATCTGTTATGTGTAGACAACAGTGACCTATAAATGATAAAGAGACACCAAATTCAAGGGACGAACCAAACATAAAAGCATTCCTTTGAAAATGTATAAGGACTGGACTGAAAGAGTGAAAAAAGCAGCCAATGCCCAAAGAAAAACTTTGAAGACCTTCATAACTATTCCTCAAAAACCACTTATAAACAATTACAACACAGTCTGGCTCCTTGAAAACAAAATATAAAGAATGAGGGGTGTTTATCTCTCTGGTCCATAGCCTTAAGTACCTGTTTGGCTAACAGCCTGTGTAGAAGATGTATCAGTGCAATATAAAGACGATTAACCTTGGAACGCTCTTGGCGAACTCTGTTTCCCGCAGTCTGTCATTCTGTGTGACGGTCTCATGCAGGGTGTCACTCAGCGGTGGATTCAGGCTCAGTCAGTGTTTTTCTCCTGACCCACTGTGTCAGAGAAGGTCCAGCAGACACAGCTGAGGTCTGCACAGTTGCAACTCATCACACTGACAAGGGGGGGAAAGAAAAAAAACTTCCTCTGGCTGGCTGGTTGCAGTTAATAACAATGACTTTAAAATTACTAGCATTTAAAGTGCACTAAAATAATTATAATACTGTCACATATTATCTTGGGATGTCCATCAGTACTTGGTGAAATAATCACTATTTAATACATTTTCATCTAAGGGTTTAATAAGTTTAATCCCTCATGAATTTTGCATGTAATGTGGACTCTAATGGCTACTTGAAGGAATTAGTAGATATTAATTAAACTGGAGTATTAAAGGCTAACACACTGCTTCATGTTTTAACCATTTATGATGCATTAACAGCATCACCTGGATTATCAACAAATTAACACAAATAAATTTTTCTGCAATTTAAACAATACATATAAATGATTAATATGACAATTATCTACTAAAAGTGGTGCATTACGTGTGTAGTAATTATATAAATCAGTAAATAAAGAAATACTTAGTTAAGCAGGGTTAATATTAAATAATGATTAGTTCACCAATTGATGGCTGGTGTAAATGTTATGTGCCATCCAGTCCTATATTACTGTAAAATATTGTGTTGGTTATTGCAATTAGTTAAAAGCAAAAACATTGCGCACCACGTTCCCTCCCCTCTCTCCCTTCATGTTTTTAAAAATGCATAGGCCATCTGTGCTCAAACGAACTCTGGCTAGCTGCCCTCCGGTCTGAATCAACTCTTCACATGTATTCATATTCCAGTGTGGCTCAATTTGACTTGTTGGTGGAGCCTGTGCATCCCGCTTTGTGCTCTGTGGATCAGAGGGCTCAGACATGACACTCAGATCAGACTGGGGACTGACTGCACTTGTTCTTATGGGCAGTTTTGAGGTGAGGTAGATTGCTCTTTTTTGTTGTTTCATGCTCGGCCCCTTCACTGGAATTTATCTTCTCATTTGTCGCGCATTGGGAAATTGGGGAATTCAGTTTGACAAGCAGTTCAAAAATAGGAATGTCTCATTTCTGACCCGTTCACTGCTTTAGACCACAACAGTAATGAGTCACGTGACAGGCACCAGCTAAGAACACTTAGCAGTACGCCCACTATAGGGGAAGCTACATCTGTCTACACAGAGCTCTCATCCGGCCTGGGCAGCAGCTGAGTGTGTTTCCTCTTCTCTAAGATCTTGTTGAGCTCCTCAGCAAAGGAATAACCAGGTGGTGACATATTTTCAGAGTCGCTCTGTCTCAGGAGCACATAGCTGTTCCCATGTATCCTCCTCAGGACACTAGGCAGTGTTGCCGACAGCCCGTTGGAAAAGTCACACCCCGGCGAGGTAAGTTGAGGTGTGGGGGGGAGAGGCGGTGCTGGGGGAGGAGGTTCATTACTGGGTGAAGTGTGACCCTCGCCAGGGACAATCTGTAGTAAGCCTCCGTCCTGGATGTTGCCGTTATGCATATTTGAACCTCCGTTACAAATGCCGTTGCCATTACAGTGACTCGAGATGGTCTTCAGCTCCATGGTGGTGGAGTTTCTGTGCTGTTTCCTGTTCCTGTGGTGCTTCTTACCACTCTGGTGGGCCGCAGCCGCAGCCCGTATTGAGTACTTTCCTCTTTGGCCTACTCGCAAACAGAAGCCCACATAGATAAGAACCACTGTGAGAACCACGCACAGGCCTCCGAGGATAGTGATGAGGGAGAGGTAGATGGCCTTCATGTTCCTGGGGGAAAGCAGATCTGAGTGTGGGAGAAGAGGGCTCAGCAGTGGTGGCTTGCCCCTCTCTGTCTGGGGATGCTCACTGGGGCCTCTGACGGTGGTAGAGCTATGAGTTGGATCAACAGGCGGTAGAGGGTGCAGGTCCAACTGGATGGTGACATTGTAGGTAACTATTGCAACCTTTACACTGTTTTCAACGCCGTAGCAGGTGTACAAGCCACTTTGGTCCTGCCGGGCATTGATGATCAGCAGGCCATCTGTGCCGGTTCTAAAACCAGAGTTGAGGTCGTACCCCTGCACCTGTCTGCCGTCCAGCATCCAGAGGGGCGTCGCCAGATTGGAGCTGAGCTCGCACTGCAGCAGCACGTCATCACCGACCCGCACCGAGCGGTTCCGGTGAACAACATCTGAAAAACACAAGCAAGCCCACATGTGCTGAAACACAGATTTCATAAGAAAACCCACAAATCAGCCACAGACACGTTTTATATATATGTTCATTGTTTTACATCTACTGCATTTATCAAAGGCCATCCAAAGTTATTGAGGCATGAACTCCAATTACAAATCTTTTAATTCCTGCCCTCACATTACTTTGCACAGAGCGAGGGAGTGAGGGGGGTAGAAGAAGCTACACTTTATCAGATTGAAATTGAGGAGTGAGAGAAGGACTTCGCCTGCCTTGAATATCAAACAGATTTCTCTCCAGAGATGGCAAAAATGTGATTAAAGAAGGGAGGAGAGGATTTTGCCAACACAGTGCGCATAATCAACTTTCAAAGAGGCCTTCATGCCATCTGATGACAACTATGCATCTTTCGAGTCCTTCCATGCGTTCTCTATTTTTAATCTCCCTTTCAAGCGTTACGTTTTGTTTTTTTCGTTTTTTTTTTTGGAACACCAGCACTGAGGAGCAGATGAGATTTCTGCGTACCGCCTTGCGTGTTCTCACATCCCTTGGTGCCATGCTGGATATCCTGGATTAATGTGGATCTGTGAAGAGAGATAAATCATAACAATAGGTACATCAGTACAAGGAATAAACAGGCACCTTAACATAAGAATGTCAGCTATTTATTGCTTCGATATCTGCTTTCTAGAGAGGAAGCGTATCTTTCCTGAATAATCAGGACACCTAAAGTACACAGGCTATGTTTACAATCACAACCATCTGCTGTCTGCCAGCACTGAATTATACAACAGCGTGACAGTGTGACAGGGCACGCTGATACTTTAACTTTACTCAAATCAAACGTACAAAAGGGCACTTTAATCACCTGATCTAACCACACACACAACCTTTCAAACTGACCTGTCTGCTTGCATCATGACGTCCACGCACTCTGCTCCGTTCCAGGCACAGTGCGGGTCCCTGGCAAAGATGCAATCATAGCAGGAAGTGTATCTACCACAGCTAGAGAGTGGCAGCTGAACCACGCCTGATGGAGAGCCCACGTACACACTCCACTGAGGGAGAAACAAGAGTCATATATTGTATAGGACACATAGGACACAGATGACTTTGTTTAAAGCAGAAATTGGATCTAATAAATGTGGCTGTCTGCGCATTGGTCACTACCTGTTTGTCAGATATCAGTAGATTGTTAACAGGCTGTGGCTCTCCAAACAGCTGAAGCTCCTCAATAATGTGCAGCTGACCTTTGATGTCTACAGCTTTGTGTAACCAGCCTTCATCTGGGTGACACAAAGGGGAATCATTAGAAATAAAGCACTATACATAACACAAAACACACTGTAATACAAGCTGAATGAAACGTGCATGCCAATCAGACACTGGGTTATAGGTTGAATTATTATTTATCCATTGATTAATATGTATTTCACCATTTGGTATTGCAAACACTGAAGATAGTTCTTTCCTTTTACATACATTAATAAGTGCTAGAATACGGGTAAATAAAATCATTTTGGACAAAAATATTGGGTCACACAGGCTCTTAATCTTTGAATTCAAGTGTTTTGAGTCCCATTGCTGCAGGTATTGAAAATTAAGCAGCTAGCCATGCAGTCTGTCTTTACAATCAGTGTGTGAAATGTATTTACCCCTAGATATTTCATGATCAGCTATAAGTAGTTATTACAAAGTGGAGTAATTTAGAAACCAAAGCAACTCAGCGAAGAAATGGAAGACCATGTAAAGCTACAGAGCTGGTTCGCTCAGTGTGGCCATGCACAGCTGGTGACAGTTGTCAGTGCTCTGCTGAATCAAGAGCATCAGCATTCAAAACATCTTCTGGCATTAACATCAGCATAAAAATTATGTGCTGTAATACGTTTTTAATGTCTAAAAGGCTAAAAAAAAAAAGAAATGAACAGATAAAATTAATTTGCTGTAGTGTGCTAGCATTGTGCTAGGGAGAGGCAGGAGAAGGAGGACTTTTGACCACGTCAGAATGTTTCGCAAACTGAAACAATGTAGTTACATGCAAGTAGAATTGCAACATCAAGTTGGCAGTGGACCAGGATGACACAAGACTGTGTTCAAGAATCACTGCTCAACCTTAAAGCCGCTGAGTACAGATCTAAGTGCTTTTTTTTTTTCCTTCCACTCAAATGTTGCTTATATTTCCCATATGAGCTGCTTGCTCAGTGCTTGAAAAGCCACTGACAGGATGACTTGTTATTTTTGCTTGTTTCTTGTGAAACAAATGAAAAGCTGGTTGAACAAGAACTACAGGAAGTCTAAAATTATATGTAGGTGGACTGGTTCCAGTGACAGCAAGGGTCTTGAACCTCCCTGTAAGCCACAAGGACCTCATCACCTCTGGAACAAGGCAAGCTTTGTGTTTTCAGTTTTTACACCAAGCTAAGCTTAAGTAGAAACAACAACAATTCAGAAAAAATAATTATTAACTGGCTGCAAAGTTAATACCTGATCTGAATTTATACACACCTGTGCCCATGTACAATACATGGTAAGTTTTTCCATCTAATCCCTGGGCCGTGTGCACACCCATGTGTGTGTAGTCTGTGGTCCTCCTAAACAAAAGGGGGCGTCGGTCCTTAGGCTCGACCTGCTTGGACATCAGAGGATGCCTCCTGACAAAATTCAGAACATCATCAGGCAGGGAAGTGGAGAAGTTCATGTTCCTGGCCCTCAGAGCATCAGTTATACACTGCAGGAAAATAAGACAAAGAGCACAACAAGAGAAGAGATGATGAGCAAGTAGGAAGGCATGATGTGGGCTGTAGGGAACAGCGGTATTTTTGACTTATTTGTAATAGAGGCCAACACTGGAAGGCAGAGAGGGTGTCAGAGAGCTTAGCGATGGTTTAGTGGGAAAATCGGGATCAAGATGAAAATGTGAGAATGTGAAACACTGTGTCTGGGGAAAATTTGACTTTTTTACTTTGACTACAATGAGCCTGCATGGGTTCAGCAGCTGGCTTGTGCTGACATGCGGGTGAATCAGCTTCCTCTGTACCTGACTAAGGGAACGACTTTCCTCCTCTCTTTGTTCCTTTCAAATCATTTCAGCCAACTCCTCTAAGAGGCTTTCACGCTCCCAAGTTAAAACGCTTGACCGTTTCTCCTTTCCATTTAATAGCAAAGTTAAAATTAAGTCCCACAAAGTGTTGAAGTGACACTGCAGTGGATGATGTCTGCTCCTGCTAACGATGACACGGCCCCGGCTGCTGCACTAAGCCATTGTCACCCAAGCTGCGAGCTTCAGTTAATCGCCATGGAAATGGTTTTCAGTGACATAAGCTGGTTGTGTTTTGAGCTTCATCCTTGAGGCCACCACTCATTTCTCAATTTCTCAATTATTTTCCCTTCATCTATTCCTGTCCTCTCTTTATGAATCTTCGCTTTGCATCGGTTTCATCTGCTCTCTCTTAGGGAGACGTTATTTGTGTGCTGCATAGTATGTTTAAGGGATTCATTGGCCAGTGTGTGCATTTACCGTTCCAGGTCGCGGGTCGGGGATCTTTCCAGTGTATTCCTTCCACTTAGAACCAGAGTCCTGGTTCTCCATGTAAGGTCCTTGAAAGGCTTCTTGGACTTCAGACAGAGTGAACCGACACACTGCAGACGCCTTCACGTTTTTCCTAAAGACATCAACTCACACAATGAGAAAGACCAGAGCGCGAGCCGCGAACAATAACAGCAGTAAACCCAGGGTTTCCATAGTGACAGCAGTAGAAGTACAGTAGATCAGTGAGTCACCTCGATGAAATGATAGAAAAAGATAAATGGGATGAAAGCGTGGGGCAGGGAGGGAGGGGGAGACGAACGCTGAAAGAGATGGTATGAAGCTGATTAAAAGTTATATCTGTCTGGGACGAATAAAAGAGAAGGAGGAGAGAAGTAAGTGGTTTTAGAGAAGTGTAGTCGGACCTGAGGTAAGAGAAAGGAGAGCCGGTGAGGAGCAGTATCCCAACCATGTGCAGTATTACAAATAGATTTAGTGTCACTTGTTAAATTTTGAGTACAACTCTTCCCTTAAACTGCTGTTAAACTTCTGCAATCAGCTTCTTTTCACACCGCCTGGATAAAGAAATTCCTTCTGTCTTTCATCCTGTCCCTTCACGTCGTCTTTGATTGTCTCAGCGCATCGATTGCTGCCTTTCATCTCCATCTCACTCATTTGCATTTGCATCCTCAAAGACCCTGTCGATCAGCCATCTTGGCAACATACAAATTCGCACTCACCACTCAGGGCCAAAGATGCCGTAGAAAAGCATGTCCTGCGGCGTTTGGCCAGGCAGAGCGAACACGCTGCGCAGCATGTTGAAGTGGAAATCATACTCGGGAAGAGAACAAGTCAACCGAGTCTTGAGGAAGGACGTCCACCGTTTCTGGAGAGTTAAATGGCCTCCGCGGTCTTCCTGTAGGATGACAGGTGAGGAGGAAGGAGAAAAACAAGAGGGTGGAGGAGGGAGAACGGGGGGGGGGGGGGGGTGTTTATGTGAGATAAAAGAAAAATAGACTGAACACCACTCAAGGTGGCACACGAAAGGATATGAAGCTCCTGATGAGCACAACAGATGGTAAGGGAAAGCAATAACGATATATTCAATAAGGTTGTAGCTTCCCATAGGTAAGACTGTAATTTACAGATTTGTGTGTATGCGTGTGTGTTTATCCTCAGCAGGTTGAAAGCACTCACAGTGGAGTGAGCTTCTAATTGGATGTGACAGCCACGCGTACACAGAGACATCTCAACACCCATTCACTATATAAAAAGCTTCACTCGAGGCTGCGGGTCTTTTGGAAAATCCAAAAAATGGCACCATTTGGCTTTTTGATTTTAACCTTAAAATGTATTCAGCCTGGGGCAAATTGCTAGCGTCACACATGTAGCCACAAGGCACTGCTATTAGGATGAATACTTTGCCCTGCTTTCAAGGAGAGAACTTGCGAGCTGACTCAATTTTAAGGCGCCAAAGGAGAAAACAAGGTTAGAACAGTACAGCTGGCTCATGTCATTCTTGATACTTTACCAGGCAGCAGGAAATCTAAAACTTTATCGATACAGGCAGCAGACGATGCTAAATAGTCTTACCTGTAGCCATCCACCCGTCTCACTATGAGTTACACTGCCTCTCTAACCAATTCATCAGCTACACAGTCTGCTCTTCTAATTACACTGAGGCCTTGTTCCAAATGTATTCTTTATCCAGCCCCTCATCTATTACAGCCCTCTCTTCTATCATAAACTAAACCTTCACTCAAGTTGGCCTGACGCAATCTTTCACTCCCACATGAAAAATATCTCACGCATCTCTTTCAATCTGCACTCACCTTACAAACCCGAGCAACTCGTGCCACCCGGCTGTGGCTGTAGGTTGGTGTCTGTTGCTGGCTTATTTCAGTGAAGAAGAAATAGATCTTGTCGTCATCGCCAGTACTGCTGCCCACACTCTCCCTCACGAGAACCGAACCCACAAAGTCTGCCTCTGCAATGGGGGAAAAAGGAGATGCACTTATTGTAAATGTGACAAAAGTCTTTTGAACATTACACAACATTGAACACAACTCTGTTCTCAATATCACCACGACGCCATGTTGTAGGCTCTGCTACTCTAGTCTCTTGGTGATTACTTCTTCTGGAGGCCACCCTAAACAACCTGTTGCTATGGATCCCTTGGCTTTGGCTCCCCACTTCCCCTGTGTGTCCAACCAGGTTATAACTACCCATTGATTCCCATTGATTATTGAAAGGAATGAGCACCATAAGACACTGCCTTACATCTGCCCTGACCCTGATCGATAAGACACTATGTAACAGCTGTAATCCTGTCCTGGTCTCTGACCTGCATCTGGGATTATCTTGGTCCTGGCAGTTTTCACCTATGAACTCCAAACAATGTCAGAATAATCAAGTCAGGATATTGAACCAACATTGTTCTCATAGATATGCAGCACACAACAAGGAGACTGTATGAACTCTGCTATCACTACTGAAAACTAGTTAGGTAGGGCATGCAGGGGCCGGGACCAACAACACCCACACAACATACCAGCCCTACCTTCTCACATGGGCACAATTACAGCAAGTGAACAGCACATGGACTTTCTACTAGGAAGCTGGCAGGTTAAAATACCTTTTAATGTCAGATTAATTGAGTGTGGCATTTGTATTGAAGCAGGCAGCTCTGTGCAAGGAAATATCTAGAAAAGTTCCCGGCTGCAGTGCATGTGTGAGATCAGCTTAAAACCTTAAAGTCTTGCTAATTACTCTGTGCGGCTAATGTAGTGTCAAGTTAAATGCCAACAGGCACACAATGCCAACTAGTACTTATGTAGTGCTTTTCTACTTTAACTATCATACATGCATAATCTGATAGACAAATCAGGGATAAACTGGAGTACGGTATCTTGTCCAAGACCACTGCAATGTTGAGCATCTGTCACAAAGTATTTTAATAAGAATTTTAATAAATTATCATAATGATTAATCCTGACAGGGACATGAAGGCTAACTTCATGATGATTGCTGAGATATTTGAGCCCGAACCAAAGTGTTCGATTTACAAACTTGGACTACAAACCTCAATCAGTAGCAGTCGTAACGTTAACCATTACATAACCAATCCACTGAAGCAGAAAGGAGTATGTGAGTCACCAAGGATAGTCCAGCAGAGAAGGTCACGTGGAGGTTTAACATGACGTTAGCTGGCTGTTTGCTCAGACCCCTGTCCACTTGCACCATCCTGCTACCCAAACGCGCTAAAGGAGCTTTTATCCTGCAATGAACTCACCATTCAGCCAGCGTGTGGGAGCATCTTCTGTCTTCAGCGTGGGAGACGGAGAGTTTCGGCGGATATCTGGAAAGCTCCTAAACTCATACTGGGAAGCTGTGTATATCTGCTGGTCTGGAAGCAAAAAAACAACAACAGTTTACCAGCTTATACAGCTGTTTATTGGAACTCAAGAAGAGACTGGTTTATTTTAACTGCCTTACCTATAATGAGGGCAGTGTAACCTGTTGTGGGGCCGTAGGGGCATTTGTCTCTGCCTTCTTCAGGCTGAGATGAAATCACAAATCTCTCCACGTCCTGTATAGGAGCAAAGATTTGAATATGGAAACTCCATGCACAAAGGTATCTTTTAATCACAGAAAACTTACAAACAAAACACTGGAAAATAACAGAAAGCACACGCTTTCTTTTTTAGTAAAGGTCACGGCTATAAAGCAGCAAATGCAATTTCTAAATATGCTGTATTTTCACTGCTGTAAAAAAAAAATGCATATATGTACATACTATGTATGCACAGAGGGGTCTGTAGGCATTAGTACCACACGTGTAGAGATGAGTTGAGTTGAACCTCTGGAGAAGGCGGATGTGATTAAAACACTCTGTCTGAAAGAAGAAGATGGAAAAAAA
>NW_005187550.1:1446113-1473010 GCF_000239375.1 Pundamilia nyererei | reverse complement strand
AGGTTTGATACCTGCAGTGAGAGGACACTATTTTATGACTCCCACACACAAGGCTTAGTTTGTGTTTCTTCTTAGCTGCAAAGAGGGAACCTTTCACATGTTAACAAGCATGCTAACTCTTACACTGTCAAAATAAATGAACCTTCCAAAGACATTTATGTTGCTATAACTTTCTATAAATATGTAAGAAATGAATAAATAAACTGAAGAGGACACTGCTGAAAGTCAGCTGAAACATTATGTTTTGCACTGGTGTAGAGGTTGGCATAAAACTTCCCGAATTCGCCTCAGAAGCAAAATTCCCACCTTTCACAACTGGGACTAAACATAAAGACAGGTTTATGCAGGGTGTCACAACCCCTGCTAGATAAATATGGTCCAAATAGGAGTTGAAAATTACACGGAAAAGGTTTCATGTTGAGTCTGTTTACTCAACAAGAATTTATGTGTTTTGTGAAGGTATAACACACGGCGCTGAAGCTTGAATTTTACTGTTGACCTCACAGGAGTATTAGTAACAAGTAGCTGAAGAGGACGAGTCAAGTTTCCTGAACACTTTCAAAGTAAAGTCAACACCAGTGCAGAAAAATCTATTAAATCATGTTGCCTTGATATTTTGACTTTTTTCAATTTTTTTCCATAGCGTACCAGTCAGTCACCTCTTTGTGTGGAAAGAGCAATTCCAAAGTTGTAATGTAGATGAGTTCCTATTAAGGAAGTCCAAGTAGTGTCTAGCCACGGGCAATTACTACTGCCTGTGCATATTCGCATATTCGTGCTCTGCTAACCAACCCTGCAAATGTCCAACAGTGATGAATGAGGTTTTACATTTAATGAAATGATTAACAGTAAACTCCTTTTTAGATGCGCAAAAGACACATGGAGCAGGGTTTTCAGTTCTTACTGAAGACAGTCAACACTAATTACCTTATTCTAGAGCGCACAGTGCTGAGAGTCGACACAAACTGAAGGCAATATTTAAGAGTGCTGATTTTAACTCTAGTGGTCCTGGTGGGGTAATGCTAAGAATATTTGATTGAATACAGGTCTCGGAGTTATGTTCGAAATTTCACAGAGGGCAGGAGATACGCTCGCTGCAGCTTCCCTGTCAGAAATACAAAAGCGACTATGATGAAAATTTGATGCCTTCTTTATGAACAACAGCCGCCGTACCTGTGTGAAAGCGTATGTGCTTCCTACTGCTTTTAAATATTTCAAGACTGCTTAACATATGAACAAAATTGCATTATTTTGTGAAAGCAGCAAAGCAACGGGGTGCTCCATAGCTGAGCATGTAAAATTCTGAATAGCCATTTAACAAAGCTGTAGATATATTTTTTCACAGATGAATTAACTTCAGTCGTTAATGGTGCAAAAAATGGGGTTAGCAGAACGAAAATTACAAATTTGATGTTGATAATAAAAGGAAAATGTCTTACAGTCACCAACCCTACAGTTATATTAGCCCATGATATTAATTAGCATCTGAATTTGCTTCTTTGTCCAAAAAAGACCATTTGTTCGGGCTGTAATAGCAATTTATGTCTAACGAAAGATCCCAGAGTTGAGATGGATATTCACAATTTTGCATTTGGAACAGTTTTAAAGTCTGTGAGTGTAAAAAGCAGCACAGAAATGATCTATAAGTTATGCTAATTACTGCATGAATTAGGAAACTATTTCTGTGTCAACATACACTAGTGGTATCGCCATAAATTCTGGATCTATTTAAAGTGAGATGATCCAGCAGCTGATTCTTCACCGTTTTCTATTTAATGTATTAATTTATGCAGCAAGATAGTCCTGTGAGTTATTGTGTTAAAAATAATACAACTACACACACACACAGACACACACATACAGAACCAAAACTAGTGACAGAGGAATGTTTTTGCCTCAGACTGAAATATTGTTGCCTCAAAAGGTTCCTGCGATGTTGAATGCAAATGAGGCTGTGGCAGAGGTAAGGATGTGGCAGCTGAGGCACACAACATGCAGCAAGATGGAAAACAAACAAACAAACTCACATTGAGAGCAGAGCTGGCTGAGATGTCAGAGGCATTGAGAGCGAATACGGCCCCACGGGCCCCGATGTACAGACGCTCACTGTCAGCCTCCAGCAACATGGTGCTGTAGTTGACTGCAGACGACTGGAAATGCCTGCAGCCTCGGAGACCTAGGAGAGTAGAGGAGAGAGGACGTTAATGATTGTGGCCTTCTGTAACTCCTTAACACTACTTTTTTTTTTCTAAATGTATAACGGCTCCTAATGACCTTAAAAACTCTTTAGAGACATTAATTGGTCAAACATACTCTTTATTATATGAACAGCAGTTTGGCACAAAGAATAATTTGCCATCCATTGGAGGACTGGTAGGTTTAACCACCTTTTTTTTGGGTGATATCAACCATAACCATGTATGTATGCCTACATATTACCACCTGGGTACATCTCAGCATGAACACCATCCGTCTCTATGGGAACAACTGTAGGTACAGGCATCTTCTGTGCACAGTTACCCATCCTGAAATTCCCAGCAATGGGCAAAATTGTCTGCTGAAGTATTTTCAGAACCAATTACTGTAATTTGTATGTCAAAATCAAGCAATTTCGAGTGCCATTTGGATGTTTAGGTGATAAATTGAAGCAAAAATAATGAATGAAGCCACACTGTCCCTGAAAGCCTTTAGAAAGTCGTGGCCATCACAGCGGGACATATTAAAAGCTGTAGAGTGATAGCGTTTTCAATCAAACCTGACTGTCTGAGGTAAAAGGTGAAACAGAATTTTATCTTCTTTGATGGATTTCTTTGCTGTGGGATTTTTCAAACACTGGGGCAAAGTGGTAAGAAGACCTTCTTCTTTGATTTTTGAGAGAGTTCTTTGAAAAACGTTGATTTTTTTTTTTTTTTAAGTGAGGTAGAGACAACTGTTAAATTTCAATCTGCTGGTGTCGTGGCTGAAAAAAAAAACTTCTTTGCAATCAGAATCGGCTTTATTAGCCAGGAATGTGCACAAATACAAGGAATTGGGCTACATGTTCTTCTTTGCCTTCTTCACAGACAGTACCAACATGTACAGCATAGTCCAGACTGCAAAGATGTTGGAATAAATTATGGAATAATTGAAGGATGGATAACTTGTTGCTATAGATACAGTATATAGATTTAAACTTGACAGTATATTGGTATATACAACCAACAAGACATGCATCAGGCTTTGGTTGTGTAGCAGGTATGGTGAATGTTTAAGCAGAGACAATATGCGAGTGATCTAGTGATCTAATGATCGAGTGATAGCCTGTGGAAAGAAATTCGTTTTGTGGTATATATATCTTAGAGCTAGTGATCGTTAACTCTTTATCTATTCGGGAAGTTTTATGCCAAGCTGTGACTAAGAAAAACCACTAGAGCACACACAAACAGAATGACACTTAAAATAGCCGTGAACAGAAAACAAATTTTAAGAAAATACATCAAATACTTTCACTTTAATACCATGAATACTTCATAAGTCTTGCGGCAAAGCAATGGATCAACAGCCTACACAATCCTATCACCAGGTCTGCTAAAACAAATACCCCCAAAAATCTGGTGGTTCCAGTATTATCAATGTAAGAATTCGCAGGTTTTCTTGCACTCGTTGAATACTAAATTGTATCTTTACTCTGAGGTAGAAAAGGGTTTAAGGTGACGGTTGTGACTTTCATACACACAAACAGATGAGCTGTGATAGTCACCGCGTTACACTCAAATGATTTGTTAAACACTTTCCATCCTCAGGTTAAGCCCTGAGCGGCCCAGTTGTCCCAGATTTTATTTTGGTGTCATTAAAAGCATGAAGTTGAAAATTAGTCTTTCCTAAAGCAAAACAGATTTTTCTTGTCTGCTTTTCAGTCGTTGATGTTTTCTGATCAATTTTAAAGCATGAATGTTAGACAAATTATGATTACACATGGTCACAGTTTTCATAAACTACCACACAGACTTGTTCATGAAATACTTGAGGTATTCTTTTAATTTATTTGTTTGTTTGTTTATAAATGGGACCTCACTTTCTGAAGTATTTAAAGGAACAGTTCACCAGTTAGTTAGATCTTGACGAGGAGACGTTTTGCTCACGCTGCTGCATGGTGCAGTTGATCAGTAGTCTAACACCACTGTGAGTACCCTTGCACATGCCTACACTTCTTGGAAACAAAGAGCCCAAGTACATGACTACCATTGTGATGCACCTTTTTTATTTAACATCTAATTAAGATATCTGACGTGCCTGTGCAGGTTTTACAATCAGCACAATAATTAAGCCATATAAATGTAGAAGTGAGCCGCTTTTTATGACTGCTATTGACTACGAGAGACAAATTTTAAATTGCCAGACTTCCTGGATCCTCAGCCAATTCACTTTCCCCTGAAGATTGCATGGTTAGCTCAAAGTAAGCCGTCATTAAGATTCCTATCAGCTGCTGCGAAACACAATCCACTCTGCTCACTTCAGCAGCAGCAAAAGTCAGATGCCATCCCAAGCTGGTGATCAGGCGCCTGCTTTTCTCTCCTATTCTCAGCAGGAGGAGAAAGGTTATCATCCGTACGGTCTTTTCAGAGTAGCAACCTTTCCTATGTGATACTAGTACCTCATTGTGAGTAAATACAATGAGTTATTGCAGAGACAGTGCCTACGTTTCAAGCGTGTAATCCAGGCATTAGGGCACACAATGAACTGTGTGTGTAAGCTTGTGCGACAGGCGTGCCAGGTAACTGGAAACAGAGCAGCAGAGGGAGGGTTTATCTGGGATTTATTACAATGAAATAACATCCCGAGTCACAGGTTAGCCTCGGCTTACAAGATCGGGTGAGAACAGGCACATTTGAGTTAGTCTACAGGGAAAGAAAAGGTGCGAACTCAGATACTGTTATTCACTCAGCAAACACTTGGAGGGATCTCAGCTGATTGTACAGCACGTTGTGTTCAGGGACGCCAGCATACTCTATGAACATCAAGGCGCTGGACTGTGACGTGGCGACGGAATTGCATACAAACTTACACCAAGTCTCAGGCGTGTTTATGGCTGAGAGAAGACAAATAAAATGTGTGCAACATTCCTAAATACGAGCGTCTAAGAGGAGGCAAATTCCCGAAATACCCAACAGGTTAACTCAGTGGGTGTAATAAAAGTGCATTTACATGTACTGCCAATTTATTAGTGTTTTCTGCACCATGGCCCTTCACTGTGGTGCCAGCTTTTAATCTTTCAGCTGCTCCAAACTGTCTGAGTGCCGAAAGACATCAAATTAATTATCTTTAAACACACCTGAATGATTTAACCTTGTTTAAGAAAAAAAAGGGAACGTTTAAGCCCAAGCATGAGAGACTGGGAGTCACTGTAGATGTATGTGTAACTTCTCTTGCCCCTTTTGGTTTCTGTAGCTTTGACTTTAGGTTGCCAGGGAACACAGCGATTAAAAGGATTAGAGGTAAGTTTGCATATCGAAGGCTTCCCATCAGTAGGAGGGACGCCGAAGAAAAAAAATAAATAAATAAAAGGTGGAGGCAATATAAAGAAATGGAAAAAGAGGGCAGTGAACCAGAAAAAGTACAAACTAATGAAGAAAAATCAGGCAAAAGAGCTTAAGTGTAAAGGCAGAGCGATGAGGAGAGGTGGGGGAAGAGGATAGAAGTGTGAGGGGGTGAGCTGTGTGGGAGGACCTGTGGGCTTGAGTGAGCTCAAACCGATGATTAAACTGATGATGAAAGTGAGATATAAACGTATCAAGAATTGTAAAAAGATGGGCATGGGATGAGTGTAAGCAGGTGACGTGCTTTGTGAAGTACAACTGTTTAGAAAAAGAAGAAGAGTGATACTGCTTTGTGAGTATTTCTAGCAGAAGGAAATGTGGGCGCCATTCAAAGTGGAAACGTGAGAAAATTTCTTGCACACATCTGTGCGTCGACAAATAAAGTCCGGGATCAGACGGCACTGCACGCTTTGCCATACGTGAACTAAAGGAAAAAATGCTCTATACCGTCGACTTGTGCAATACCACAACAGTTGTCATGGTTACGGTGCTTCTCAACTACCTATGGCGGTGTCGGGCGCCCTGGATGCTCCGCAGGGAGCCCAACGTACACCGTACACTCATCTGCTTCTGTCTCTGCAGCACCTCAGGCTACATGCCATCACTCATGAGGTAAGTAAATAATAATCACAGCCGGATAAAATAAATCCTCATGGTTAACAGAAGAAGCAGGTGTTAGAGGAAAGTGAGGGTATATTAAACTCTGTGTGCACACATTGAGGTATAGAGGAGCGAGTGGAGAGAAACAGAAAAGCATTGCTTCGGGAGATAATGAGGGATAAAATGCTATGAAAGAGAAGAAAGAAAACTAGATGGAGAAAGGGGCAGAGAAAGAAAAAGGGACAAGTGAGGAGTTTTTTTGTAAAAGTCTACTTTTAGAAAACAATCAGCAGCTTTCTAATAAAAAAGATGACTGATGACTGCAAGTAAAGAGCGAAATAAATACGGAGTTATGAGTCATCTTCAGCTATTTATCTACAGTTCAAACGTTTGTGCAATGCTTGGAAATCCAAGGATTTCTGCAGCAATTAGTCATTAAAATGTGGTCTGATTTACATCTCAGTCAGTGGTACATTTTCACATCTTTACAACGGGTGATCAGTTCAGGATGAATAACAAAAGTGAACCCCTGTGCCAAGGCAATATCTATGGAAGCCCGTTTCTGCCACTAAATAAAAACAAAAAACCTAGTATCCATAAATCGAAATTTCGAGTTATGTTCTCTAAATTTCGAGTTAGCTCTGCCAATCAAAAATCTACGTGAATGAAGTCGCTTTCTTGTTACCCGGAAGCATTTGGCGCAGAGGAACGTGCACTCAAAAACGGATCCCAACAAATTGGCGCTTTCGCGAGTACGTTTGCTGATAGTAACGCCATGTGATTCAGCTAAAAACACAGGGATTTCATCATTTGTGAAGCCACGCTGAAAACACTCAGCAATCTGTGCATTCACGACTGGATGTAATACCGGTAGCTTAGCTGTAGCATTTGTAGCTGAGGGCTTCAGCTTCCGGGTAACAAGGAAATGACATCATTCACGTAGATTACTGATTGGCAGTGCTTACTCGAAATTTCGAGTTACTTTTCTCAAAATTTTGAGTTAATAAATCGAAATTTCGAGTTACTTTCTCTAAATTTCGACATATTAACTCGAAATTTCGAGAAAATAACTTGAAATTTTGAGTTATGGATCCTTTTTTTTTGTAGTGGCGGAAACGGGCTTCCATAAATATCACCCATTGGTTTAGGAATTCCTAGTCAAAGCCTTGAGATGAGCATTCGAGCCATTTTTGGAGATTAGATAAGTGATAAGCTGGGGGTGAATCTGACAATATGGTGGCAACTTGTTACTTTAAATGGAAACACGTGTGTTCACAGTGAGACAAAAATATATATTTATATTATAATTCCATTATTACATCATTCCTGCCTGCATGACTCCTCTATCATACACAGAGCAGTAGTTACACCCTTTTTCTTAAACTTTGTAATAGATTGTATTATTTAATTTAGTTCAGTCTGTTACTGTTCTTATTGTCTTAGAGCAACTGTAAACACATCTTCCTTAGGGATTAATAAAGCATTTTGATTCTGATCAAACTTTTTTTCAACCAGATAGTTAAAGCCCTTAAACACCTTTACTATTAAGACTGGATATTTTATATATCCAGCCTATGCTGGGTTGTTGAAAACACTTTTCCTATTAATAAGGGCACACAAAGTTTGATTTCTGACTAAATCTGCACTTATTAAGAAAAACTGGTAGCTTTAAACAACATTTTTTACAGGACACTTAAAGGAGCATTAGAGAGATTAGCAGTTTCTTAAAAGCTTACTTCTTCATTTCTAAAAACTGGTCCACAATAACACAAACTGTCTATAAATGAAGAAACTCCAGGAGTGTTGCTACACTCCCTAGGAGTGGGCGTCTTGCAAAGATTACACCAAGAACACAATGTACATTTCTGAAAGAGGTAAAAACAAAACAAAAAAAAAGGGCAGAAATCTTCACTTGCTACTTTCTTTGTTTATGTGTTAATAACGCTGTGCAGGAACGCTTAAAAAAAAAACGCTTAAAGATTTCAAAAGACAACTGGGATAAATGTTGCTTCGCAATATTTCTGAGATAATGATGAGAAAAAAAAAGTTGCACATAAACCAGGAAAAAAGAAATGCACTGCACACCAGAACCAATACCTCATCACTATGTCACAGTTTGGGGTTCCCTTGCCATTTCAGAAGCTGGACGCTTTGCTATAATTTATGGGACAACGAATTCAAAACTAAATCAAGCGATTTCTTAGGCCTGAGGTGATGCTACAAGGAGATGACCCAAAATCTGTAAGTACAACAACAACAGAATGCTTTAAAACACAGAAAAGTCATGTGTTATAATGGCAAAGTCAGAGCCCTGCCCTCAACCCCATTTAGACCTGAACAGGGCTGGTCAATTACGACATCCCAGAATTCTCCTGAAGGCTGTCCAAGTCTCAGCAGCTGGTTGAAACAGGCGCCACACGTTACAAAGTTCAAAAGTTCAATTTTCCAACCTGTACTCTGCATGATTATTGAATTTGTTTTAAAAAAAAAACGCTTCTAACAGTTCACTAATGAATGTTGGAATAAACTTCGGTACTGATGATTTTAAAGCAAGGTGCAACACGTGTTCGTGTCTGTCCTTACCGCTGTTTAGCACAGTGACACGTGGAGTCACATCCAGGTCCAGGGGTGTCCTGAACAGGTAGCCGGTTGCCACGGCACACAAGCAGCCCAGCAACAGCAGCAGCTGCACCACAGAGGACACACCTCGCTGCATCTCCACCGAGCACCTCACGGGACAAACACTCTCCGTTCAGGATGTATATGTATATACAGGCATTCACACTGGCATATTCACCCTGTGACTCACATACACCCCTGCACACAAATACACACGCACAAAACAGCACACCGACGCACTCGGATGAAAACAGGCAGCCTCTTGTTCGCCACGCTGAAGGAACCTGAAAAAAAAGAGAAAGAAAGAAAACACACAAAATGAACAGCGTCAGTAGTCTGTGATTAAAAATGTGACACCTTAAAAAAGTCAGAGAAGTTGAGAAAGAAGAAAAGCCGGTAAAGTTAAACAGCAGAGTTCAAACACATTAGATGAGCTGATGTGGAAGGATTTCACAAGGATGACGACAGAGATATGAAAGAGATACAAAGTGGATTTGCTCAGTAAAATATTGGAGGCTTTCGCAGATCAATGCTGCCCTGTGAGACCGGTCTGGCTTTACATGTTGCAAAGAGTGCGATGTGTGAGAGCAGCAGCTGTTGGATACAAACATAGGGCTGAAAATATCATTAACCAAACAACGACTGTCAAACAAGAGCTACGTGCCGATATAACGAGCAAACACTTGCGACGTGAAGCAATCCAGATCGATGAGGTGTGAAGCCAGTTCAAAACAGCAGACATACCTGACAGGAGTCAAATGCATGAGTGGAAAGATTGTGAAATATGATCATTTCAAAGATATGTGTATGTGTGTGTTGTGATATGAATGCCAATGTTGTTCCGCCAGACCCTCTTACAGAGGGGGAAAGGAGTGACGGTGAGCAGAGGAGAAGGAGGTGGTGTATATGTGTGTGTCTATACCAAGCGCCAGTGCACACACAGGCACTGAGAAAACACTGACAGACACTCATTACTAGCATTATCCAATTTCATGGTAATGCCATTCTTTCACTTACACCCTTTCTCCGCTTCTCATTTAAAAAGAATCACACGAATAAAACCTTTTGAACTGCTTTCCTGATTCCAAATGTAAACAGTCACACTCTTTAGCGCTTTCTTTTCAATCAAAACCTGCCTCCAGTGCTGCAAACAGGTGACTCTCCAGGGAGCCTGTTTGTTCCTTACATTATGAGCATAGGCATGCACAACACAAATCTATTTACACACACATACAAGGCTGCGGCAAGAAACGGGCAGAAAGGTGAAGCCATTAGCACGAGAAACCGTGTGTGTGCTCTCACAGAAAGTACCAGCAGTCCCTCAAGGCTGACACCATGACAACAGCTGGCTTCGGTGTTGCATAGCATTAGAGATGAACACAGCAGCATGCAGGTGCGGACAAAAGAGAAACTACACGAAATGCAAGGCTAACAGTAGGTACACCTACACGCACACAGACAGGTAATTAGACTTTGTGTAATTAGGCTTAAACTCTGTCTCTACAAGCTGCTTTGCAACCCACCTCCACCCCAGCTCCCCCATTTTCATGTAGTCATGTGAAAAACAAAGTTTGCACAGGTCCTTATGCCATCCTGTGAAAAATGACTGCTTTCATAGTTATTAAGGGGGCAAGTAGCAGCCAGGTGCTGCAAATCAAATGCACTTGACTTTTTTATCATTAGCAAGTGTGATCACAAAAACAGAAATTTTGGCAGTTTGCTGGTCTAAAGCATTCAGGTGGATGCAGACTTCTCAGCAAATTCCCCCCTAGATCAGAACTCAGGGAAAAAAACCTAAACCCCAAGAGCAATGTGTGAGACTCTGCCCGCCTCATTTAGCATTTTAAGGTTAAGACAGTCCAATTATAAACAGACTGAACAAGTATGACTTGTTGGGAAGGGCTACCAGAAGAAGGCCTCTTCTTTCTAAAATGAACATAGCAGCATGACTTAGGTTTGCAAAGTTGCATCTGAGCAAACCACAAGACGTCTGGAACAATGTCCAAACACGGCATAGCAGCATAAACACCTCAGCTGTCAAGCACGGTGGTGGTGTGATGATGATTTGGGCTTGTTTTGCAGCCTTTGGCACAGTCATCGTGTCAGAATTGAACTTGTCCTGCACAGAGTCCTGTGATTCTATAGAATAATCTTGCCAAGGCATTCCCAGAAAAAAGCAATACCACTAAATATAAATGACTGTAACTGAAAATACTCTTTTTTTTTTTTTTTTCTATATGGGGTGTGTGTGCTTTTATATATACACCATACACAACATACATTACAGTCATATAACACACATACAAATAAAGAAAAGTAATTGTCTATAATAACACAGTAGAAAGTTAACAAAAGTGCAGACACTTTAAATAATGGGGAAACAGATAATACACAACTCGGCACTTGTTTAATGCACTTCTGAGTCAGGATTGTTTCTGAAACACAATCTGTGTTGGGAAAGCTGCCAAAAGGTTTTGTAGCCACAAGTTTGACCAGCATGTAGAAGGTGCAGCAATAAATAAACATGAAAAATGTTCTGGAATATGTTCTCATATGTGGGGGATATATTGCTCGCGCTTGTTTCTTTAATCATTCTAAATGCAGTACTTTGTCAGACCACTCATTTTGATTGTTGTCATTCCATTGAATGGCACTGTAATCACTTCCATAGATATGAACATCCAGTGGGAGCCCTTCTGGAAGCTCTATGATAGTCCAGCAGATGTGTTATCATTCACTGTAATTGGTGATAAATATAAAGGAACCCTGTTGCTATAGGAGATTTCTGGCAATCATATGAAAAAGTGCACGTAGGCGCATGTAGTATATAGTAAACCAAACATATTTTTCCCTAACCTAACCAAGATGTTTTAGTGCCTCTCAGACTTGCACAATGATAAACTCAAGACTCATGACTAAAAACCATGTGACTTACACAACTAAAACTCATAATGACGAGCATTTAATGGTGCATAACATTCAAACATAAAACAAACTGTTACAAATATTGCTAGATTATATTTGATTGATGAAAACTGCTTTTTTTTTTTTAAGTTGGCTGCATTAAAAAAAGATTCCTAAATGTGAAAACTCCTAAACTCCCTCAACGTGATAGAAAAGAAGAAACAAAGTCCTTTATGCTTCTTTCTTTTGACAAAAAAAAATCTATTAAATCTTCAAAAGCAACAGATTTCAAAGTATTTCTGCTGAACTTGAGTGAATGGCCAGTGGAAAAGAACTATAAATGGGAAAATCTATATAAATAATATAAACCATGTTTTATTATTTCCTGGAGTTAATCCATTTGAGATATATGACACTTCCACCAACCTTAAAGTTCTTATAGGGTTTCACAGCTCTATTTTGCTCCCTTAATGCCAATTTTACTTTGGCAAGAGCTGATTATTTCTGTTGCGTCCCCTCTGAGCATGTGCTAGCCCTCGTGGGAACTGTCAAACACTGAAGGTGCGTCAACTTGGCTCCCACTTTTGTCTGAGCTCCTTCTAAAAGGTGGTGAAGGAGGTGCGCCGAGGGGATCGTAATAAGTCATTCATCTGACTCATGCACACAAAATCCCTCAAATGGGCTGTCATGGTGCAAATCCTTTCAATCAGTCAGCCACAGCGGTCCTGATGTGGTCTAATAATCTTCAGAGGAGCAGGGGTTTGTTCACGCAGAAATGAAGGTGACAGTAAGATAAAGAAAATATGAAAGCGAGGAGAGGAAGCAGTCAGGAAGGAGGTAAAATACTGTCAGAAAGTTCAGCAGTGCAGAGAAAAATCCCATAATTGTCACATTCCCAATTCTCTGTCATCTAAAATCAATTATTCCTGATTTCCTCCGAGTACCTCAGACCCCATGAATGCAGGAGCTTTCAGCTGTTAATTGGCCACAGAGCACACCATCAAAACTTTGAGGAAACGCTGAAAGAATGAAATGAGAATGAAATGTTGAAAACGAAATGAGCCGAATCCAGGGGAAATCACAGAGGCTCTACCGCTCACGACCTTCCTAATCTGCCTTCCTCCTGATCTCGCTGCCGGCTTTCCGTCCCATGACATCCATTCACGGAAATGGATTTTATCAGCCAACTGAGGCGTCCATAAACCTGCTTGAAAAGAAAATAGTGGAGCTCCGTGGCGACAGCTCCATCAACAGACAACACTGGTCCCAAAGGACTCCAAACTCTCTGTTGTTGAGTTGGATGTGTGTGCGAGTGGTGAAAAGATTATAGTCAAAGCCACTGAGCTCTGCTTCAACTGGCAGTCAGACTGCTTTAAAACAGTCTTGTTTCACAGAGTGACAAAAGGACGCCAGCTGAACTGAACTCCATTTGTTCAGAGGACTGTAGTATTTACACTTTGTACAATCGGGGTACAGTGAGCCCTTTAAACCCACCTTTAACACACTGGAGTCATTCTGACAGAAGCAATGCTTTGTATTATTAAGATTTTGTTTGCCATCATTGATAATCCTGCAGCTTGTTTGTGCTATTTGTCAGAATCTTTCAACTCAGCAGCAGCCTTGCAATTAATTTTAATCTAGTATTTAGGGGGGGAAATATCCAGATTTGCATCAGAAAGCTTCAACAATCTTTCTGCCAGCAACCTTTTCTATCGCTGAGCACTTAAATTTGATGAGGAGACACCCTAAAAAAATAGGATGCATGTAGGCATGCAAGTAAAAAGGCAAAACAAGACTTAAAAACACCATAATTCTGTACAAAACACGCAAAATCCTTGATGCAGAAAGAACCAGGAGGCTAATCTGTTAATTTTCATTAATAAAGGGTGGTGACTTCATTCTGGGCTTCCTGTTTTCACACAGCTTTATCAAGTTTGTCCCTTTGGACTGAGCTAAACCTCAATAACAGCAAAATATTGAGTTAGGCCGCTTCTGAAGGCATTACAGAAAACATGGTAAGAAATTACTAAAAATCAACATTTTAATAATGCAGGAACAAAAAAACAAACAAACAAAAAACGGCTAACCAATCCTTTGAGTTAAATAAGAAATGACCATCGAGGACACTATCTGCATAACAATAACACCTTTCTTTTCACAGGTCTTCCAACAGTTTTCTTCCTCTTACCTCTCAAGTCATGATTTTTTTTTTTAATTTATTTAATTTATTTAAATAGACAGGTAGAGAAGCGGGTCCACCGGATCCACACTGATTTAAATGCAGGCCTAATGATAATTAGATCACCATGGCTGGACAGGAGATGGCCACCTTTATCAGATCAATCAACCTCTTCCAGCACCTTAAACACGATCACGGTGTGTTTAAACTGCTCTGATCACAACTGCTCAGCTGGCTTTTTTTCATATGCAAAACAGATTTCGCACTTATCCACTAAGTTATAACACAGTATGCTCTCAATTAAGGCTCAATTTTGACACAGAAATGAACCGAAATGATTTATTTTTAATGTAAATGAGAAAAAGAAAGAAGAAAAATAGACAGGTAAGTATTCTTAAACATGCAGGAAATATAATGTAGGAAATCTGTATAACAATAACTGAAAGGAGTAATTTGTTTAAAGAGAATCACGCTGTAGACACTCTTACTATAGCACCGCCGTTGACACTAAAGAGATATAAAGGTATTATCACGGGAGCCTAAATCATATATTTGGTAGGTATCTCGTATCCCTGCAGAGATCGGGTAGTGTGTCGGCTGTCTTACCTGTATTCGTGCGCAGAAAAAGATATGTATGTTTCTTCGAGCTTCAGATAATCCAAGTGGACTTTACACTCCTGCCTGTGCACTCTCGCAAACACCCGCTGAAAGACACGCAGCACTGACAGAGGCGCAGACTCGCAGCTCGTCCACTCAGCTGCCGTCACAGGTGGCACGCCCTCCCGCGACGCTTACTTTTTTTTTTTATTTACGTTGAATCAAGAGATATCTTTGGCTTTTTATCACCGGTTATACTGCTGTTATACTTCTTCACTATCCCATCAAACACCTCCACTTGGAGTTGCGGTGCAGAGGTAAAGTGGAGGTTAAAAAGGTGGGCAACAAAAAGCAACACAGTTCATTTAAAGTTGTGCCGTGGCTCCACACTGACACCTAGCGGACATGGATAAAATTACACAGAGCTGAGCTGACAAGTTTTACAAGTTTACTTTTATAAGCAGATTTTTTAAAAAAAATCTGGCACTTTTACAAGTGTTGGTGTTAATTGATGTGCACAGTAAATAAAATTAATATAAAATTTAAGTTATTTTGTTAGATATTTGTATTTTTGGTATTTTCTGACAAAGAGAAAAAGATTATGTTAAGCTATTTATTTAGCATTTAATGCTGTTTGTAAATTTAATCAGTATACAGTTAACTCCCTTAAATGCTTTTAAAATAGTCTGAGGGAAAACCAATTCAACAATATCTATTAATCTCTATTTTGAATACATCGTATGACAAAATAGAGATTATATCTCACTTTATGAGTAGATTTTGTCATGCTTACAAGTACGAAAGATAAAGTTTCTTCAGTAGCTCATCTCTAAGATGTAGACACGCACTCTCTCTCTCTCTCTCTCTCTCTCCCTCTCTCTCTCACACACACACACACACACACACACACACGCACACACAGCCTGTCGACCTTCAGTTTGTTCATGAGAGACTGCAGCAGTCCCGCTCCCTGCTGCACATTTTCTCCTGTTTTCCTGACTGTCTGGTGAAAAACAAACCACTCTCTGTAATACAAAATGATGCCGTTCAGCTTTACACAGACTCCACCACTGTCTGTTACATTAGTCTTATAATGATAATCCTGGTTGTAATAAGGTAAGGTCACAAATTACTAAGGTTGTCCTTAGTTTCAATACTAATGCAAAACAAAAATAATAAAAAAAAATTAATAAATAAACAAATAAAAGAAAAAAAACTACAAAAAAACCCATAAAAGTTCATTAAAAATAATATTTTACTGATAAAAAATAAAAGCTTTAAGAGTTTAATAAAACTACAAAAAAAATGTAAATGTTCTGACGAGACTTTCATTCATATGTTGAGACGCAGATAGTTGATTAAGCCATCGGCTTATTGAAGCACCAGGAGATTGCAGGTGTGCCTCAAACCAGGCAGGATGGGTCTTGGATGGTGGCCCACACCCAAGGTTTGGTCCAAAGCTCCCAAGAAGAAGAGAAAAGATCTGGTGATCTCTGAGGTGATGCAGGTGGAAGAGGACTCATACAAAATCAAGGCTGTTGGCCAGCATCAAGGGAGATGGACAGCCTGGGAAGTGATACTCAACAGAACGACCATGTGGGCCTTTCTGTTGAGGCTGCCGGTATAGACAGCAACACATCCAGGTTCTGCATAAGCTGGCGGAAATACTGGAGGTACAAGGCTGGAGGGAAATAGCAACAGTGCAGTAACATCCCAGAGGCAGATCCATTTCATCAGGAAGGAGGATCAGGCCCACGTCAGCTCACAGTAGATACGGTCCCTAGTGTTCCCGGGAGGCGAAAGCTGATCTTGGGAGTGGATCTCAACCGTGCTCTCAGGTTCCCAGAGAAAATCGCCTCTGGGAACCTTCTCTGACCAAGACTGTCATCCCGGTCATCACTTATCCTTCCTTTAAATCGAGCTTTTAACATTCCTAGAAAAAGTTGGTTGCAGAGGTTATACTAGAGCAGCACCTCTGGGATCCCAGGGCCAACTGCAGGGCGTAGAAAGGAGACATCTCAACTGCTGCTCCACCACCCTGAGATGTTTCAGGGTTAAAGAAGCGAAACATCAGCAGGTAGTCCAACCTGTGCTCTAATAATGACTGCAGAACTAGGAGGAACACTGACCCTAATTGAATCCCATCAACTTTTAGTGAGGAGGATGGACCTGGTTAGGTAGAAGAAACGCAGTGCTGCATACATTAACATATAATCTAAGAAGAAAGATGCAAAACCACTGATTAGTTCAACTGAAAAGTGATTAGGTTAACGTGACTGATTACCTCATTCAAGAATCAAATGAAATAAATTTAAAAAACAGAAAAGGGCAGGGTGGATCCATGCTGTATAAGTGCCAAAGTCTGACCATCTGAATGTTTCAGCAGAAATTGAGAATCATCAGACCAGGCAACGTTTTTCCAATCAGGACATTGGAAAAATGTTCAAAGGAGTGGCACCCTGTGTGGTCTTCTGCTGCTCTAGCCCAAGCCCTCTTTTACATATCTTGGTTGTAAGGAGTGGTTGTTTCAGTCACTTGCCTTCCCATCAGCTTGAAGCAGTTTGGCCTTTCTCTGACATCTGACATCAACAAGGCCTTTTCACCCAGATAACTGCTGCTGTGGATATTTTTCTCTTTTTCTAACCACTCTGTAAAACCCTAAAGATGGTTGAGTGGGAAAATCCCAGCAGATCAGCCCATCTGTCCCCATCAAGTGCGCCACATATAAAGTGATATAAAAAAAACCCCTTTTCTTCCTCATTCTTCCTATACCCGCAAAATATACATGCAAAAATATATTTGATTACTGCTGTTTAGATGCATTCAATGATTATTTGCATTAATGAGCAGTTGAACAAGTGTACCTAATAAAGTGTGCATTGAGTATATGTTGTGGGTTCACCACCTTTAAAAGTTGTGTGGCTGTGCAAGATGTATATTTGCATACTGCAGAGAACAGCATGTGTTTGAAACTAAAGATGTTCCTGTGGTCTTTGCTACAATTGTCCCGTTTAATAAATTCCTTTTTGTGTGCTACTAGAAGAGTCACATTACCCACATCCAGGCATGCAGAGGCAATTGCTCCTGTGACTCCCCATCTCTTCTCTCATGCCTATAGCTTTTGGTCCCATCCAGACCCCTGGTTAAAAATAGCATTTTTAGATGTGGTAATATTCATGGTGAGCAGGATTTCACTTCTTGTGAGAACTGAAATACAAATGTTTTTTATACACTTAATGAAGGCGTCTTTGAGGAAAACCGGTTCCTTCACTCTCCCCTGTTGCTATCCCAAGAATTGATATACATAGGACTGTATTTAATCTAATGCACGAGCCCTGTAGGTCTTTATATAAAAACACAAAGGGCTCATTCTGCTGGACTGCAGAGATCAATTGGAGCTGAATTATGAAAGAAAACTGCAGACGCTATCTGTCATAATACACTTGTTTATACCGAAGTTTTAATGTATTATGAATGCATGCATCGATAATGGATGCAGTTTGTCATGTTCAGAGGGCACTGTTGCTGCTGAATTCAGCCATTTATCTCAACTCCTTGTTTTAATTCAGCAAGGATTTTGCACACTCTGCTCCATTAACTCCAAAGATTCAACATGTTTAACTAAGTGTTTACAATAGCAATTTATTTAAGGTTTAGAAATATGACTTTGAATGGAAATTGCCTCACTATGTGTGGAATTACCTTTCAGAGAGCTGCAGACAAACAGGGCAGATTTTTTTTTTTGTTTTGTTTTTGTTCAACAGGTATCTTTATCTGTCATTAGCACATGCTACTTGAAGAAGCTGGTGATCTGGCTGTATATTATACCATATAAGCCCATCACTGACGTATATTTTTTATAATAATATTTTCCACAGACATTATTGAGTTATAACTGTTAAAATGGGATTTACCAGGCACCTAAAATCCAATACTGTGGGTAAAAAAATGACTCAAATTAATGACCAAAGTTGATTTGCACTTTGAGCTCTGCTGGACCTGTTCTCTTTGTGGACAGGCTGTTTGATCAGCTGAACTGTGCTGCTGCAGTGGCTTTGAAGTTTTCTTCTCTTTGTGGAATTAACTAGTTGCACTTTTCTAATGTAATGTGACAGTTTTACATGTACTGTGACAGATTTCCCAACTTTTAGCAATAAAGAAATTTAGAAAGCGAAACTGAATAGCAACATCCGTTTAAATTTGAACTGATGGCTCCTCCCTTTTGGACTGTAATAATCAGGTAACAAACATGCAATAAGCATCTCAATAGCACGTTATATAAGTGCACTGTAGGCTTAACATTACCTCATAAGCAGTACATCAGCCCTGTTATTTGTTCATCCTGCAGAAGAAGATGAAATAGCACACACAGCACTTGATACACCAACTATAATGCTTCTTTCCTTGGCTCCACTCTGTTGGGACCATACGCTCTGCTCTCATTTGGAGAAAGGTGATTAAAAGGAAATGAAGTCATTATACTGCAACATTCAGTAATTTTTTTAAACACACTGAAGTGTAATATAAGAGGGATTTTCAATGTCCCTAATGTCTTGTTACTGTTAATAATGTTTGTTTGTGCTGCTTCCACAGTAGAATAATTAATGTGATATAGAACACTGTTCTCTTGTCAGTCCTAAGATGAGTCAATACCGATGACACACATCTGCCTTTTAGTAAGAAAATACCCAGAAAAAAATCATCATATTAATAGGCTGTACAGTATTTATGTTTAATATAGCTACAAGTCATGTTTGGCATGATAAAAACAAATCAGCTCTCCATACCCTCTTGCGCTTTCCTTTACATCTTTCAGACTCTGAATAATGGTTTGGCTGAGCAGTGGTCAGGTTGGACTCCCTTCAGCAAAGCATTTTCATCCATAGCAGCTGTGCTCACCGGATATTTGGACGATTCCCCGAAAATCTTAGAGATGGATGTGTGGGAAAATCCCAGTAGATCAGCAGTTTCTGAAATACTCGGCCCTTCTGACACCAACAATCATGCCACATTCTTCCCTTCTGTCACCTTTTTCTCCCCATTCTGACGCTGTTTCTGCATGACTAAATGCGTCGACTTGCTGCCATGTGATTGGCTGATTAGATAGGTAAGCACTTTGGTACACCGGTTTTTGTGTGTTGATATGGATGCAAGATGGGCATGTACACAAACAGCTCCTCGTTGGCATCTTCACAAAGAATCACTAAAAAGGTCTCTGTCTCAAGTCAGCGAAAGTTACTCATCCTTCATCTATTTACCACTGCACATACTTGTGTTAACGTCAGTTTCAAATCTTGTGTCCACGTTTTATAATGACTAACAGAGCCTGTGAAGACGAGAAAATCACTATGTAGTGTCAACTACTGTCCAGCAGATGGCAGCGAATAACTTGTAACAAGGCCATGAGAATTTTTTTCCCCCCCACACTGATTATATAATTTTTTTTGTTGTGCATATAAATGTGTGGCTTAATGTTAATTCATGTTTGATTCCTTTTGATTGTAAGACACCTGAAAAGAAATTACATTACAGCGACTTAGTACAAAGTTTTTATTGTAAATGTTTGAAATACTACAATACATATGTGGTTACAATTCTGACAAAATGGCTAAGTAACAAAAAAAATAAATACATCAGCACTGATTGATATGTGGTGAGCTGAGTCTTGAGATATTTCAAGCTACATCTTATTTTAATTATTTTTGCTTTTAGGAATCGATTTTACTTGGAAAAGGTTTGTGACAGCTTTGTCTTCACAGAATGGCTGTATCAAACTCATACTGCATGTTATTCTCCTGTGTCCTCAGACAGCCTCTTATGAAGTTTTGTAATAAAATAACTCCTACAGTGACATTTAGCTAACTTTTATGACACAAACACATGTATACACATCATCTGTGGCATCTCAACCACGTGCAACTGCAGGAAAGCAAGCCAGCTTTTGAGGTGTCATTGACCACAGAACGTACAGCAAGAGATAAAGCAAACAGCTTCGGCGCTGTATTCCCCCCCAGCTGTTATTTCTTCTTCTAATTGTTTAGCCAGAACAGCAGTGGTCACGGCTGAAACTTTACAGCTCCAGGGCAGTTGTACAGAGGCACAGTGACTTAACACAGGCGATGACAAATACGCCCTGAAAGATTGTCACAGTAACAGTGTTTCAAAAGCATCATCATCACCCTCCACTCATTAACCTCATGCAACACAGAGTCGTAGGGTTTGTTAAAAAATAACCAGTATTCCAGACATAAGATTTAAAAGACTACTCCAATGTGTAAAAATCACTTTCAATGAATAAAAAATACTGTTTGTTCCTTTTACATCCCACTGTGACGTCAGACAACATTCCAGACACTAAATACAAAAGCAGTGGAAATAAATGAAAAGAAAGCCTTTAGTGTCATAAGCACACAGTACACAGTGTGACCTGTAATTAAAAAGAAGAAAAGAAAAGAAAAAAATAAGAAAGGGTTACTCCCTCTCTTTTGTCGATACAGAAAAGTGCCGGAAACATTTGATCCTTCATATTGTTTGGTCTGTCCTCATCTTATCATCTCACAAGGTGTCCTTTTCTTCACCAGTCTATTAAAGCCTGTGCATATGTGTGTGTTCAAAGTTCTGCCAGAGTGGAAATGTGCAGGGATTCCTGTATTTTAAGCCAGCGTCCTCTGTCTTGGTTTTATTCTGGGGTAGAGCTGTAGAGGACAACACAAAAAACATATTAATAATCCACATTTTAACACCTAGAATACTAGACTGATAATACGCTGATTCATAACTCACCCCTAAGAGGTTGCGGGGAATGTAACCCTCAGTGTCGCCCATGCGCGCCCACCACCACTCGATCTCATCTTCGTCCTCCCTGCGGACGATGGTCATGCAGTCTCCCTCGTGGAACGAGAGCTCATCAGGGTTTTCAGCAGAGTAGTCCCAAAGGGCGTAGACCACACCCCTGTTCATGATACCCATTTTTTCTTGCACGCCTGAGGAAAAATGACATTTTAAACACTGAGTTTTTGTTGAAAGAGGGAGGGGGGAAAAAAATAACATTCACAAGACAGGAAACAATAATGGAGAGACAAAACAGCTTTTACTGACCATAGAGGAACTGAGAGCACTGGGTGTAGCCTTCTTCCATCTCTTCACATTTATCAGCTGCCGTTTGCATGTCGCTGTAAGTCATAGCAAACACTGCTGCTCCAGACTCCACCAAGAACTTGCACACTTGCACATTGTTGCAGGATGCAGCACAGTGAAGAGGTGTCCTATTTATTTTAATTGAAAAAATAAAGAAAAAAATGGAAAAACAAAGAGGAGAAAATGTGACACGTATTAGGAAAAAAGAAAAACAGTAAAGCAAAAATAAAATGAATGTGCTCAGCAGCGAGCATGAACTTACCAGCCGTCACTATCAGCGGCATTAACATTGACACCAAACTGAACCAGGAACTTTACGATCTCCGTATGGCCGGCACAGACAGCGTTGTGTAGAGCAGTGATGCCTTCATCATTGGGCTGACTTGGATCTTCCACCTGTGATTCAGAAACCACAAGAAGTGAAATACTAGTATAATACCAGAGCAGATTACCAACAGGAGTGACAATATAATATATAACAAGCTTGTGGGAGAGATTTCTTACTTCGTAGATGATTCTCTGAACCAGATCAAACTCTCCCTCCAGAGAAGAGTCCAGCAGCAGAGCCAGTGGGTTGAACTTGACTCTCATGTTGTGCTCGATACGTTCAGAACCAGGCTTGCGCAGATTGGTCCTCTTTCCCTAAAGACACAACCATAATAGTGTATCACATACACATAAACGATCTTGAACAGCACAGAAAAAAAATATAAATCTCAGAGAGAGGAGACGTCCACTTGCTCTTGCCCTCAGTGTGGGCTTAAAGCAAATGAGGGACTTGTGCTTCCAGCAAGCTAATCCAGTTTATGAACGCAAGCTGAAAAAAACTAATTAATTCCTCCAACACCACGATTATGCAACCCGATATGGAAAAAAGGTTCTTTAGCTTTCAAATTGAGGTAACAAAAGGAGGGGACTGGGCTGGAAAATGGGTCATAACACTGATTTCTCAGTGTTACAACCTGCTACCTTAAGATCAAAACCGCTTAAGGAGTTAAGCAACAAGAAAAAGTAAACTGGTGTTTATTTTTAAGAGAATGTGTAAACTGCGCAAAGCGGGGTGGATATCGGCTTAAAGAGAGCAGAATGAAGCCCATTTTCTCCTGAAACAATAGCAGTGCTTGATGGTGATTATTCAATTATATAACACCAGAGCAGGTCACTGGTGTTCAGCAGGGCCAAGTGTAACTCATGATGTGCCCCTAACAAACATGTGAGAGGATTTACAAAATGCACGCAGCACAAATACCAACACAGGTAGTGTCTCCTGTGGACTGCAATGACTAGTTCTTCTTTCAAAAACAAACAGCTAACAGCCATGTTATAATTGAGATTCTACAGATTAAGATTCATACCGGTGGCAGAGTGACCTGTCCAGTGACCTCAGGTGCTTTCATGTTGAAGGTGTCCTCTCCAAAGCTGTCCTGCTCTGCTCCGCTGGGGTATGGAGGTGGTGGGTATGGGGGGAATTCTTCCAGGAAGCCTTCTGGAGGTGGAGGGGGCAAACTAGGTTCTGTGTCCTCCAGACCAGGAGGTGGTGGCGGTGGGAAAAGGGCATCATCTGGCCTTGGGGCTGGGTGGGATGGTGGAGGAGGGGGAATAATTTCCTCAGTCTCCAGGATGGCCGGTGGTGTGTAGGGCTGTTCAGTAAAGGCTGGGAGTGGAGTGTTGATACCTGTGGTCTGTGAGGGTTCCTGAGTTTGTCCTCTCTCTGATGGGTAGTTTTCGGTGCCAGTCGGAAGGCTTGAACCATGTGGTCCGGCTGATCCTTCCACCGCTTTCGCTGCTTCTCCAGTAAACGTGGGAGTGGTTGGTGTGTTCACAGTGGTCTCCATAGCTGCCAGGGTAGTTTTCTGATAAAGGAGTTTCTGAATGTTGGGCCCTGCCGGACCCTCTGGTTCAGTGATGGAGCTGCGTTTCTTCAAAGGCCGAGGGGCATTGTAGAGTTTCTTTCTCAGGGCTTCCAGGTCACCATCGCTCTGCCTGTAGGGGTTGGAAATGAAGGGAAGCAGCTTGGTAGGGCTGAGTGGCCGGGGGATGCGCTCTGTCTCTGGCTGCTGCCCCTCAGATGAGCTGGAGCCTGTGTTGTTGGTTCCATTGTTGTCAAGTTCAGTTTCTGGGGCTGGGGAGCGACGCTCTAAGTATGGATTCTCTGGATGTGGGGAGCCTCCACTGGAGATCAGTGGTTTACGATACACTACAAACAAAAAACGGGAAACAAGTGTTTAAGACAGCGAGAGAGAAAAAAAGAAGAAATTTTTTGGTGCATAGCTCTTTTTTGGACACATTTCACCACTTCTCTCCCTTCTACTTCTACTAACTTGATATTCAGAGGATGGAGCTTCTTTACAGCAGCCTTCACCATGTCACAGCATAATCATTATGCTTTCTATTATTAAATTGCAATTCATAATAACAATGTATTTGATTATTTTTTGTATTTATTTTAATTTATTAATTACAACAAGTAGGGTTTTTTTTTCCCCGTTTCGTCTTCCTCATTAAATGAATGGGCTATATTATTTTACAGAGTTAGTGTGGAATACAAAAAGATTCTGTGGACAGATTCAGGACTTTGATAAACTTCCTTTTCAATTTTTATATATGAATCCATCTACATCAACTGTGTATGCAAAGATGCTTAATGTATATTCTTACCACTGACAAATCCGTTGGTGCGGTTTTGAGCCCTGTTGAGAGAACCCTGCACAACAGGCAGGAAAGGCTTTCCTGAACCCGACTGCTGTGTGTACATGGAGTAAATGGAGCTGGCAGCTACGATTTGCGGTTTACTCAGGTTGGCTTCTTTGGAGGAGGGGAGGTCTGAGGTGAAGGGCCGTACCGTGGCTGCAGGTGGAGTGTCCTGCTTGGAGGGTAGAGGGAGTGTCTGGCTCTGTGAGGGTGGGTGAGGGCTGCGGCTCTGGGCGGTGTGGGGCTGCTGGCTGTGGGGCTTGGCTTTAGGGAAGGTGCCTGTGTTGAGGCCTGGTTTGCCATAGGGAACAATAACGGGGCCTTTCGGTTTGCTGGGGACAGGGGGAGGTACCTTGACTGGAGCTTTGGGAGCCGACTGATGGAAGTTGAGGAAAGAGAAAGATAGTAAATAAGCTAGGGTTTTTTCTACAGGTATTAACAAATCTTTCTAGTATTTTTTTTTCTCATGATGATATAAAAAGTGTGTTTTCATTCCCCCTCACCTGAGCATCCCTGACAAGGTCATCACTGCTCTGGTTTTTGCGGAGGGAGGTAGCCGGAGCCTCTGTTGGCTCAAACATGGAATATGGACGCACTTTCCTGTCCCTCTTCAATTCTGAATCATCTAGCCACAAAACAAACGGAGAAGATGATGAAGAAATTAGTTTCAACACAGTTTGAGGGAAAAAAATAAAAGAAAAAAAAATCTTGTTTTATAGGAACAGGAAGGGATTACACTTTATTTCTGCACGTGTGCAGTATGTGCCTGTGTCTTTACCTTGGTCTGTGTTAGAGCTGGAGTGAGAGTTCATTCGTGGCAGTGTTGAAGCAGAACCGTGACCATTAGTGTTGGGCTCTGGACCTGAAGAACTCCACTCTGCCAGTTTCCCTGGCTGAAGGCCTGGTGAGCCAGCAGAAGAGGACAGAGAAGATAAAGTATAAAATGGGATGCAATCGGTTTTTAAAGAAATAATGAACTAAAGCATCAACACAGAAATTCATTCATTATAAACACAAAGTTCATAGAGCTTTGTGTTGTGCAGTGTCATACATAACAAACCTTTTTTGAAAAACAACAGATTTTGTGGCATTTTGCATTGCTCTTCATTTGCTCATTTGCTTCCATGTCTGCGAAAATCTCTGGTCAGATTTCCACAAAAGCATGGAGGGGTATCTTACAACTAGCAAAAGTAGCAACACATAGCAAAACCATGACTTCCGTCACAGTGTCTACACACTTTAAATGGTCCATTAGAAGAAGGGCTGTACCAATACACCAACAGCCCCATATATTTTTCTAGACCAGTCCAGACCAGATTGGGTTGGTCACAGTCCACCCAGGATGTCAGTTCAAGTGAAGGTTATGTGTTTGTTCCAACTGACCCATTTAGAGCTGCAGAGAAAGAACTGAGGAGGAAACTCAACAAGCACGCTTTAACAAACAGCAGCAAAACAAGCAAACGGGATCAACGATCCAGCAAGGAAATGATAAAAAACTCGTTTTTGGTGAAGATAACGGTCATGAAAAATGAAAACATCTAAGCAAAGATATCGGGAAGCGCATATGTGCAGACACACACACACACACACACACAACACAAGTGTGTACCTTTTCTTTTAGCCCGCAGCTCTTTCAGAGGCTTAAGCAAGAACATGGCTTCTGAGGAAGATGCATTCGAAAGACAAAAAAAACAAAAAACAAAGTAGCCTTAAAGCTCCAGATCTCCTCTGGTTCTAAACATGGTTTTGGATGGGCCCAGTCTGGGCCCCCCAAGGGGCCATGCAGACCACAGCACAACCCCCAGGAGCCTGCCTGTTACTGTGCACAACGTCCCTGATAGAGAGGAAATGGGAATGGGTGTATAGAAAGAGCAGATCCCTTCTCATCCCCGCCCATCCCTATCTCTCTTCTTTCCATACTGCAAATCAACTCAGCATGCAGAAATAATTGCATGCAACAACACAACAGACTGGAGAGATGCCTGTTCCGTTCACTTTTGGTATGTGAAATTGCTTTAAATAGCAAAACATGAGATGACGATTTCTTCTGCTGTTGTTTTGTAATGACTAATTTTGGTGTTGGATCATTCATTTTTAATAACCTGAAGCATACTGCTGGCACAAAGTCTTACTGACGGACCAATTTTAGGATGAGAGAGTAACTCTCTCATCCCACAAGATAGAGATGAAGCGCATAAGAAGGAATTACAGTGTGGAGGATGGTAGAAAGAACAATATGTTGCTCTGGTCTCATTGGTTGGATCACACTTTCACTTCCATTACATAGAACATACCTTAGTGCTGTCCCCAGTTTACCATGTAACAAGATGTGAAACAGATTGATTTTAAAGCAGCACAGGAGCAACTACATTAGGGACAAATTTGCAGCCTTAATAAAATAAAGGTAAGTAGCATTTTTTGGAGTTTTAATTTCTTATGGTATAAATAATTTTCTGTATAGCTGTTTCTGAATCTATATTAAGAAAGGCATGCGAGACACACTTTGGCAAAACAAAAACTCAAACTACTTTACTCAAAACCTAAAAAAGTGTTTAAAAAAAAAAAAAAAAAAATCCCGAAAAAACAAAAGCAGT
>NW_005187550.1:1442940-1444546 GCF_000239375.1 Pundamilia nyererei | reverse complement strand
TTTTTTTTTTTTTAATTATCCACATTTAGAAAACTGACTGATCAATGTTCATCTATAAGTTGGCACGAGTTCTTACAGCTCAACAAAAGCTGGTCCTATATCATTTCCCTTTAAAACAAAATGATCATTGTAGGTTTTATCCATCAAATGAATGGAGCAACAAAAGTTAACAAATGCAAAAACTAACAAAGTCTGAAGCCAAATCACATTCAGTTTAGAAATCAAATAGGTACATATGTATAGCTGCAATACTAGTTTAGTTACCTGAAGGTGTGTTTCTTTTGAAGCCCTCTCTTTACCAGGATAGCCATTCTTGAGAAAACAAAAGCACAAACATGCAACAGAAGTTCAAAATACCAAATAATCCCCCCTTTTCCCCCCCTATCCAGTATTGGCCCTTTTCACTGTTTTCTGAAGTATGTGACTAAGATGGTGTGAGATGACTCTCAGCTGGCAGCTCTCAGACTACCTCTTGGTCAGTATGTTCAGACGTGTTTGCTGGGTGATGTTAGCCGGACGCTTGCTGTTTAGTAGGAGGAGAGAGCAGCTTGGATGGAGTGTGTCTTTGTGCTGGTGAGAAAAAGGCTCACTCATTATGATTCTAGGCAGGGTGTGGGTAAATCACCTCACGAGCCCCTATTCAAGCTTTCCTCTCAAACACACATGCACACATAAACACCTTTCTATGTACTGCTTCTCCTTTATTACATATGACATTAAATAAAGAGGCCAGAAGGCTATAAAGTAATGCACGAGTTGCTCATTATCTAAACAATTAAAACAGATTTAAATTTCCTTCTAAAATGTATTATTTATGTTTTAACTTTTAATCTTCAACACTGTTTTGGCTGGGTAAATACTGCAAACCAAATACTCACGAGGCTGTATTTTGAATCTAAAAACACAGATAAAACATAACAACTGTATCAGCTTTTAATGAAAAATAATATTTGTCGTTAAAAGTTTGAGTTGTAATAGAAAGTTCGTGCTGGAAGCCAATAAAGCCCTGATTAGGAGAACATAATTAAATAAGTGCATAGAGGACAGATTACAGTGACTCATGTAATTGAGAAGGTGAAAGCACAATATCAACCAATCAGGATTTTTTATTTATTTATTTTATTTATTCTGTCCACCCTGAGAGTTAACCTCAAGCAGTAAATATGGTCATTTTTCTTCTCACATTCTGTTTCATAAAAATCTATGTTGATTTATTTACAGTCCCATGGCAACCTTCAAACATCTTTTAGAAGGGGGGGGGTAGAAAGACACCAGAGACTGAGATCAGAACTGATACCTCAACACTAAACAGGATTACCACCACAGACTGCCTTAACTCAGCCTTCTGATTTTTAATGTGTGTTGAATCTTGCCATAAATGTTTGCATAAAAGACGGTTTAAGAAGGCACTCAACTGAATTCTTCCACTTTTCATGTTTATAAGCCCCACCAGAAACAGATAGTATCTTCACTGACATTCCTGCGTGTCTGTGATAGGAAGTCTGCACATACTATTCCTCTCTCATCTTCTGGCTTTGTTTCTGGGTGGCTGTAGCTCAGGTGGCAGAGCAGGTCAGCCACTAATCAGAAGGTCGGTGGTTCGATC
>NW_005187550.1:1439815-1442302 GCF_000239375.1 Pundamilia nyererei | reverse complement strand
GTTTATTTGTTTGTTGTTGTTTTATGTAGTTTTGGTGCAATAATACTTACGGGCAAGTTCTCTTTCTGCTGCAGGGCTGCCTTCTTTTTCCACAGCCGGTCTCGGAGCTCACTGATCCGTTTGTCCATAGCAGCCACTTCCAGGTTGCGCTTGTTCAGACTTTCTCTCTGGTGCTGGAGCTTTGAGTTTTGATCCTGGTTGAGCTTGTTCCTCAGCTGACCAAACCAGCACAAACACAAATCAAAAACTGTGCTAATTTTAAACAAGTAATATGTTTGGACTTGAATTTTCCTTTATTACTTCACACCTGTAGCTCTTTGTAGAGGCGGTCCAGCTCTGCAACTGAGCTCTGGTTGTCATGGAAGTTATCCATTTTGCCATTTTTGAGCAACTCCAGCTGCCGGTTGAGCTCCTCCACCTTGGACGCAGCCATCACTAGTTCTCTCTGCTTCTGCTGGAACAGGTTATTCATTTGCTCTATCTCCTCCACTGGAAAGGGAGAGGGATTGAGCGTGATGATGACAGAGGTAAGAAGAAAGAAAGCAAAGAGAGACAAACAATATAATGTTGACAGTCAGTCACAGAAATACAGCGCATCTTAATCCAAAATAAATTTCAAACTTTAATGGTTCACACCATACTCTTAGCAGGCATCCAGTCGTGAATTCAAAGTTAACGAACTCACCCAGTTTGCCATTGCTGAGACGTTTCTGTTCCACCTGACCCTTGAGGGCCCGGACCTTCTTGAGCCGAGCTTCCTGATTCTCAATGTTCTCTCTGAGGCGCTGTAGCTTCTCCTGCTCAGATGCCTGTTGCTGCTGACGCTGCTCTTGCTGCTTCAAGTAGCGCAGCCGCTGTTCCTAGAGACAAGAAAGAGCAAAGGGGAAGCAGAGCACTTGTTAAAAAAATATATATAATTAAACAAACACATCCCTCCTCATGCATGACTGCACTATGTACACTGCTTAAATGTTTGTGGGCTACACGTATAAGGGCCACTGATAGAAGTTTTTCCTGGTTCATCTTCCTCTGAACAGACAATAGGTACATTTTTCCTTCTATGATGTTCGCACAATGCAATGCTACTGAAAATAAAATGAAGTCACTGATAACTGGCTTGCCTATAACCCTTGCTTTCAGTGCAAAATATTTCCTGCCACAAGTCCTTGGCTGTAATGAAAATCAGGAAGTAACTTGCTTTCCCTGGTAGCCTTGGGAAGCTATTCCCAGGTAGTTAAATAGCAGAAACAGATGCAACTGTGGAAAGTACTGAAAACAAATCAAGGGGGGGAGGGAGCTTGAGAGGGAGATAGTTTGCATTACTTCCACTGGATCCAGCAAAAATAAAAAATAAAAAAATAAAAAAATCAAACAAATTCTGACTACAGAAAGCTTAAATGTTAGCAATGGTATTTAAAAATTGGTTGGTTTCAGAATCAATCATCGCTCTTCAGGTGTCACATGGTATATTGTAAACATGACAGAGCTCTCCCAGCAGGTTCCAAGATAAGCACATCCCAGCCACGGGTCAGGTGATGATGACGACAATGCCCCTTTATTTACTCCAAGCAATCAAGTATACATGTAATGCTTGTACTTGACTGCTTGGAAGTCACATTCCTGGACTTGTTATGCTGTGCTGATGTATACACAGTGCTTGGAAGTGAATGCTTAAATGCCTAAAGGACCTAAACCACAGCCCTAGGAGCATATTTAAGGAAGTAAAAGAAGACACAAAGTTTTTAAAGTTACTATAAAACTGCATATACTGTGTGGGTGATTCAGAAGAACAAAAACATTTTAAAGTGCTTCCGCAAAACAACAACAACAACAAACAAACAAAAAAAAAAAAACATGGAAGGAATAAGCACTCAGTTAAGTATTTCACTATATCACACCTATTTTCTATCATATCTTTCTTCTTGTCAATCAATCCTGAGCAAAGTAAAAAAACAAGTTTAGATATCAGATGTGTCCCGCAGAGTGAGAAGCCTGAGACAGTAAACTGTCTCAGACAGTAAACTGTCTCAGGCTTCTCAAATGAAACTATGCCCACATCCACCCATGCCTTACCTGTCTATCACAAACTCTACATAAACATGCATTATATAAGTACAATAGAATGTACTCATTTAATATACTAAATGAACTCATTTTTAGTCCAGTACTGACTTCAATACTGTCTCCACTTAACTCCTTAATCTCTTATAGACACCCATCTCTTTCTACTGTACTTTTTTATGCACCTTGGAGGCAAGAAGTTGCTGTTGGGCTTCTATCTGCTGCTGCTGTCTGGCAGCCATCTCTTGCAGCTCAGCCAGCGTCATGTCCATCTGGGGCGTTGCCACCTGTGTAGAAAGAAAGAACAAAAAGAAACACATTCATGTTTTAAATATATATTCAAGCTGAAGGCATTTTTCCCATTATAAAAGTCTAAAATAAAATTACAACAGGAGGCCTAAAGTAAAAAATGCAAAACATATGCGG
>NW_005187550.1:1422063-1439672 GCF_000239375.1 Pundamilia nyererei | reverse complement strand
TTTGCAGAAAAACACTGCAGGGTGTGAGAACTGAAAGGAACTAATCAGTATCCCAGAGCACACAATTAACTTCAACTCGTCAAGTATAAAGAAATTACATTTTGGGAGAAGACTTTATGCCGATACTAAATGCATGACCCTTATTAGTAAAATTAAAAAAAAAAAAAATAGACATTGTTCCAAATTGACATGTTTCTAATTATTCACATCAGCTACCATTCAATGTGAATGAATGTAAAATAGTGTAAACCATTTCAACCACTTGTCAGAAAAAAAGTTAATAACTCACCCCATTCTCCATCCTTCTCTCTGGGGGACCCTTCACTCCATTTCTCTTTGAATCTGAGCCTCTTGATCCTCCTAAGTAATGGAAATAAGTGGAGATTTCGTCAGACATTAAAATTTAGACCACCTTAAAAGAAATGAAGGATCAACAAGAAAAAAAAAATGGCTGGAACGTCCTGTTGTCCTTTTGCCCTTCAGTGTCTCTGACAAACAGTCATACACATTTAGATTTATAGGTTTGTCTTGACATGCTATAGAGGAGGGTGTATACCAGCTGAAAAAATGAGAGGCTAGTGCTGAATTATTTTAACTTCTTTACCTCAGTGCTTTTTGTAACTTGTAAAAAATCTCTTGGGATTCAACCTCATCAATAATGACTTATTAGTGGGGTGGGTACACTACTGCATGTATATATGCTTGTCTAGGAAGATATAACCATATAGCCAACCGTTTTACTGGCATTTGGCATGCATGTCTGATAATCTGGGTCCTATCCCTAAAGTATTATCCCATGATGAAAGCCCATAATAGCTTTACTATATAGTTTAACTGCTAGCATACAGTATGCATGCTAGATACAAACTAATCGCTATAAACAGATGTCTGAAAATCAACAAATTTAACATTCAGTATTGTTAGTACAGGAAGCTTTATGTGGTTTAAAGAGGATTGACCAACCACGATTAGAGCTTCATGCAAGCCCATAGATCAAAGCCTCATGGGTTGCAGCTCCAGAAGCTAAATAACTGGTTTAATAGATGCTGGTTAATCGCTGATGGGAATGTAAGACACTGCTAAGCTCAAGAGTGACGCAAACTGTTATAGTCACAGCATTCAGACATTCACACAGTGATTAATTTTCCGTTAATTTTCCTCACTTCATTTAGATAGATCAAGTCAATGACAGAGCAGAAGTACACCCATGATTTTCTGGGGCATTTTGTTGCCTATGTGTCATTGACTATTGTCACATGGCACTGAATTTGGTGAAGCGTGACAACTCTTTTGAAGGTTTAGTTCTTTCGGCCTTCTTTTCTAAGGTTTAGTTCTTTGTCACTAACTACCGAGTCTGTGTGTTATAGTAAAATAGTATAGAAGAAAAGTAAGATTATTCATGTTTAGGGCAGTCTTCAAACTAATCATGTTTTTTTGCCCAGTAACTTGAGAATTTTGTCTGTGCCTGTTTGTTAATGATTGCATTTCATATTTATGCTATGCTGAAAGTAAAGGTCTATAAAAAGTATAATTAGTGTGGCTGCTTACTCAGACATGACACAGGCATAACATTAGATTAATGAAAAGAAGTTCAAATGTACTGGCAGTCCAATAGATTGGTGACATTCCATTTTATCCTCCGACATGTGAAAAAGAGCATGCTCGAACAGTATCGGGGAAGTATAAACATTTAACTAACTGCAACCTGAGGGCAGGACAGAGTACATCCGTACTGCCGTAACTAATGTAAACACGGCAACAGGACTAAATAAACCCGCATAAAAATGCAGTAACTGAAAAATTTAATACAGAGCCGTGTTGCAAATAATGATCAGAGCTAAGCTCTCAGTGTGGGAAAACAACAGCGGGCTAAGATAACACAAAGGGAAAACAGTCACCTAATCCCTGGGCCAGACTCAAGCTGTGAGAGGTAAAAAGGGCTTAGTTATGCAAGTCGGGGTTGAGAGGATAGTCTATGAAAAAACATACTAGACTTTTCTGTGTTAATAAGAAAATTGAACAGTAACAGACTTCTGATAGTGTGACTCGGACACTCTGATTCCAGCAAGGATGAAGGATCTGAGGGCTCCAAATATAAAGCCCTCTTCTGGATAAACGTTTGAAAAATACCATAGTGTTTATTGAGTGAATAGGGCATTATAAAGACAGCAGGCACCTCTGGAGACAGTGCTCACCCAATCATAACTCTTGTGTGTGAGCAGTATCAGACATTAAAGCCTCTTTTCACTATCTGTTGTGTATTGCAAACAGTTGCTTACCTGATTCCCTGCTAGGAGCTCTGTTGTGACGCAGAAAGAAGCGCACCTCTGATCTGTGCTGTCCCAAACGTTGGAGCACATCCAGCATCCTCTCCCCATCACCTACAGGTCTCTCTGCAAGTCGAAATAAAACATTTTAGCCCAAGTTTTCATAATATTTCACTTGGATTGGCTAAAACATGAATGCATGTCAAGTTTGCACATGCCATTTACTCAGTGAATCCAGTCTAACCCAAATTGAAGGATGATTCATTTTGTCAACACAGTTTGCATGCCATTGATCTATCTAAGCAATGACTTCAGGGGAAACAACTATAACGTGCTGTCAATTATGCCTCTTGGCACTGAGCTCATCAGCTGTTCTTCAGACATTGTCTTTGAGCATTTCATTACACAGATGAGCTGACACATTATGCTTAAGTAGAGGTGAGTGAAACTGATCTTTTAATAATGGTAGAAATGCAAAATGAAGCAGTTAAGTAAAATATTATAAATATAATTTATAACTTTACATCTAATTTGGATGCAAAATGTCACTGCTGTGTTTTCAAGGAGATTCAAAAGTGGCCTGTGGTGAATGGGTGCAAAATGAGACAATCTCTTCAGTATTCATCAATCTCCTTTCAGACCACTCCTGGAAGTACTCAAACACAATAATTGGCACTTTTTCACTACTATGGCAGTATCACCATGGAAACGGCTATGAAGCCTGGCTCCTTGAGTTCTGATGTTGTATACTCTTTGACTCTTAGAAACGGTGAAAATGAGGCAGGCATGAAATCTCAACGTCACTCCTCACCTCCCACCTGAGAGATGTAAGAAATGTTTAGGCGCTTGTGTTTGATGCAGAGATTAGGGCTCTACGCTATTTGCATGGTAGATTCAAAAGAGACAAACACTTTAAAAACTGCCAAGCAGATGACTACAAAGCTAATCACAAACCACAAAGTGGTCAACATGAGAAAAAGCACTTTTTGTCTAAATAAAATAAGAACTAATGTGTCCACACACCGACTCCTGTTCCTTCAGATACTCCACAAACAAAAGAGCACTGTCACTCACCAGATCCACGCCACATCTCAGATAGGTGGCAGTCCGTTTCCCCCGGCTCTTTGCACAAGTCCACCACATCCCGGCACAGCGTCTCCGGAGTAACAGGAACCTCAGTAAAATGCTGGTCATTGTTACTGAGGTATACAGTCAGGAACATCTGGAACAGCAGGCGAGAGAAGCAGATAACCCAGTAGATTAGATAGAGCTAATTAAGATCACAAGCGAGAGGATCCTGTTAGAGTTAGTAGAAGTAAGGTAAACATAAAAGTTCTCTGGAATTGGTGTCCAATTTCCTCTTGGTTCATTGTTTGTATAGACTGTATAATATGTGAGCTTCACTGATAGCAGATCTGCTTCCCAGGTCTCATACCTCTGTGTCAACAGAAAAACCAGAGGCCAGATCTTGAAATTCCATTTCACTCCCCAACTAGTGCTGTCACCACTGTGAGAGATCCCTCCATCCCAATGTAAACACACTAAAAAACCCCGTCAAGGACTCTGAATGAGCAAACCGCTAGGTTCTTATGCAAGTGTGTGACTGACAGCTGCTCAAGGCTGGTTTATATCAATCTACACAGAAATGGGCAATCTCAATGAAGCAGTTTGTAATAAATTGGAATTTGTATGCCTCCAGCTACTGCAGAAAATAAACACACTGACACTGAGCAGAAAATTGAGCTGTCTATCAGCAAGGATCCAAATGCAGACAGTCACCTACAACCTTTTAAAATAAACTCTAAAAATCAATACTTATATGGAATATTACTCATCTTTATAGCTATAATAGGCAACAATTGTCAAAACAATTAAAATAAGAAGGGCTGAGTCAAACAAAAGCCTTCACAGATGATTTAAAAAATATGCATCCGAAATGTCTGTGATATTCCAAAATCTATATAATCGCTGACAGGAAACACAAACATCAAAAGTCAGTGTACGAGTATCATACATTCATAAAAAGATAAGCGCTAAGAAGCTTAAGGCTCGTAATGGAATATGCCCCCAATCTGTAATATGAGCACATAAGAGGAGTTGATAAGGCAGCAATAAAACCAATTTTCTAAGGTGTCTTAGGATATTGCATGCCTTGAACATACTGAACTGTTTTGTTTCAAACCCAGGTTTTTGCACAGTGTCATGCCTTCACAGTGACTTCAGACAGAGTATCCTGAAAAGCGTGTAACTGTAAAAGCGGTATTATTTTAAATGCCCAGAACCTCCAGGTTACACTGCCAGGTTTTTGTACTCCGAGTTGCTGTGAATAGCCATGCCTACGGGGGCTACGGTGGGAACATGAGGTCAGCTAGGTCACAGGCACAAAAAACTTGAAGGGGGTAATCATGCAGAGCAGCTGGTGCAGAAACAAAAGTATTTGGGTTGCTTTTTAGCTGTTGTGTGTACTGCGCCAAAGAGCAACAGCCTTAGGATAAGGGGCTTTATTCCCCTTTTCTTCCTCAAATGAAGCTTACTAAGTGAGTGGGCAGGTGAAACGCTCCCTCTGAAGATCTCCTAAGCAACATCTACAACCAGAGGTTTGTTTTATCACACAGAAGGTGGACTCAACGGGCACTGGCCTGAGTCAGAGGACCTGACTCAACTGCCAGAATCAATGGGGATGCAAATGAAAGATTCTCATGAATAGAGCAAATCAGCTGTGAGTCATGCCTGTCAGTAATGTAGAGAAGAGAAAGCTGTAAACAGAAAGCTGTGTTTCTAACCAAAGACCACCCTCTGTGGCAGAACACTACCCTGGAAAGTAAAACTAAAATGGGGGCTTTTTGTGTCTGTTAATTAGAATAGTTTAAACATTCATGCTAAAACAATTAAAATCACTCATATAGTCTGCCTTCATCAAATTATTTCAAAAAAACAATTCGTAGATCTTTCAGAATGAGACGGTGACATCATGAAAACTTCCCAGAAATCCAAAGTGCTAAAGTGAACCTATTAATATTTGGAGAGTGAAAGAGAGCACTGACAGATAGTAGGAAAAGAAAGAACCACAGATGGGAAGAGAATATAATCTCGGGCGCTGGCAACGCCCCCACTAAAATCCAGTTTGCTGCAGCACTAAAGTTGATGATCCAAGACCACCAGTATTCACTTCAACTATCCATCTAGATGACTTAGCACTTTGCAGTTGACCTTCATCCACCTAAAGCATGTGGTCACTGCTTATTCGCTATGATATAGCACACATGGTACAAAAGCTGTATAAACTACAAATACAAATACAAAAATCTATGAGACCAATTTTCATATTGTTTTGGAAACTTTGAAACATTCAAAATGACGTGTGGAAACACATTCCCTTTAATTCGTTTTTTGTCTTTGATCCTTGCAAACCTTTTAAGGTCTCAAAATGATAGGTCTTGTAGACTTTTCATTACAAACAAAGCAGTGCATGCAAGGTAAATTACAGGAATTTATTTTATGTGCTGCAGTAAATATCAGAAAAGTGTTTTCATCTTTATAATTTATGGTCTACTCAACAATAAGCAACTACACCGCAGACCCTCTTCAAGTTTTAAGAAACGTACCTACTCAGACAGGCAAGATTACCATAAGTAGGTGTTTGACTCAGCCAAACAAATTGAGTGTTCATTAAATATTCATTGATACAGCAGCAAGTAAAATTAGGTAGCTCAGTAACAGCCTGATAGGTACAATGCAAAATAGACAAACAGTAGCTCAACAGCCTACCAGAAAATACTGCTTTGTGTAGCTTTATATAGTTCGAAGGGAGCTGGCAATATCATGATTTTATGTGACAATGTTTGACAGAAATATGCTCCACTTGCTTTCTATTAGGTATGGAGAGGATGACAGAAGCAATTGCTGAATTGCACTTCCCTTCCTATTTTATTTTAGAGAGCCCTGGGGAAGGAGAAGGGACAAGCTGCCTCGGCTGCTGTGGCTCACTATTATAGCAAAAGATTTCCATTTCCATCATAGCATCAGCTAAGTCAAACCTGTCTCCCAGGGTTTTGAGGGTGATGTGGCAGCTCAGAATAGCAAACGGACAATTATAGCCAATGCAAAGAAATATGGCCATAATACTGCTGTCTACACTGTAGATACCCTCAAAGCAGGGCAGCTATATGGTTAGGTCATTTTATCGCAGGGATTACGTTAATCCGCTGTATAAAAATATAGCCTTTTAACAGCCTGCTGGCTCAGGGGACAATAATAAGCTGAAACACGCTAGCTTGCAGCTAGGCTATGGCCATTATGTCTTACTATATTATAGGATCATGTTTTTTTCTTGGAGGTTGACCAGTGGCCTGCAGTGAATAGGTGCAAAACAGTCTGACCATGTATTCTCAAAAAAAATAAAATTAAAATTAAAAAATAATAATAAACTGCCACAATTTTAAGAGTCGGCGTAGGATCCTTTGTTCAAAATGCAATAACACTGACAAGACTGTGTCTCTCTCTGACATGAAAGGCTGTAACATCAAAACCTCAGACAAAAGACACTGCAAGAGGAAGACATCTAAGAGTAGGAGAGTGACTGCAGCTGGCAATACTTGAGCTAAAAGGTTCAGAAAGACAGAGGGGAAAAAACTATCAAAGATATGCTATCCTGGGTTATTTCACTGAAAGTGGCTTCTTTGTCTGCGATTCTCCTGTATCCAAGTTAAATGAGCTCCAGTCCCTTTAGGGCGGTGGAGGACAATTCTGTCAAATTCTGTGTACTGAACAGACAAACTATGAAGTTTAAAAAATAAATGCTGATTTTCTTTGCCTTTTGCAGCGTGATTTGGATCCTTAAAGCAGATGCCACCGGCTGCAGACCTGAACAAGCTTTTCAAGCCTCTCCAGTTCAGACAGGGCACTGTGAGATGACTTGAGTTTAAATATCAGCACTCTACCTGTAGCCAATTGCACAAAGGAATGTTCTGTGTGTGTGTGTGTGTGTGTGTGAGAGAGAGATTGTGGCACTCCCACTGATTGTTAAGATAAGGTTCATGCAACAGAGAGAACAGTTTACAGGCATTTTGTCTCTTGATGTTCAATGTGTTAGGTTAGGTCGGGTCAAAGGAAAATGAAGTTAGAAAAATACTCCTTAGATAATTTGACTCCTAAAAGCATATCATTCTTCATGTCCCACCTTGAAAATCCACTCTCTCCATCTGAGGGTCAATCCTCCTGCAAGAGTCTCTTAAGGTAATTGTCCAGATGCAGTTGTTCACATATTGAGTTAAGAGTGATCAAAACTGCATGCCGCTGCAGTTTCCAATTTCCGGGAATAACACACGAGATTGTACTATAATTCAATGACTCTGCAATATAACAATTACTACCAAATAAAAGTCAGTCCTGTCACAGAGAATTTATTATATAATTAGCTTCCAATAGACAAGTACAGAAAACGCAGTATCTCATGTACTGTCAATGCAAAGAGTAGCATATAACCAAAGTTAAATTCCCACACCCATCCCCTGATGACTATTAATGGGTGAAGTATTAAAAGGACCTATTAATACTTTCCTTGCTCGTGTATTTTAACTGTCACACTTATAGAAATCCAAATTAAACATAGCAAGTATACAAGAAGGTCATTGTTTAAATAAGTAATCCCAGAGTCAAAAGCTGTTTCTGTTTCAACTAGGTCAGTTTTGTTACTGCTTGGTTCTACAGGGTGTCACTGAAATTGGATATCCCTAATATGGTCATCTTGGACACACAGCATTTCCTTAAACAGCAGCCCTACCCACCTGCTGGTCAAGCGTTCTGTTTGAGAGGAGGAGCCAATCAGAGAAAAAAAAAAGTTTCAGACAGAAGCTGCAGAAGGGCCCAGTATAAAAAATGAAGCCATTATTCGGAATTGCTCCTCATATAAAGATACTCTAGTAGAGTCAAGAATGTTTCTTCTCTCTGTTAGCCCTGCAGACAAGCGACCTGTCTGGGGTGTAACCCCCATCTCTCGTGCAATGGAGGAAGAAAATGGATGGATGAAAACGTGCATAGCGTCTCCACTTCCAGATTGTTTTTTTTTCAGTAATCAATATTTTGTTTACATCAGCACAACTAAAAACCAACAGAAACACTGGACATGGTTAGCCTTCGGCTAGGGCTAGGTGAAAAAAGATAAAGACAGTTTTCACAAAGTCAATTTTCCTTGATAGAAAAACGAGACGCGGTCAATATAAAGTCAATAGAATTCATTCCATCCACGTTTTGGCACGAAAGGCCAATGGCAATGACAATAGTGCTGTGCTGAACCAATCTGACGGCTGGAACAGAGTTAGAAAAACATCAGGATTGGTTGGCCCTCAGTGTTGGAGGAACAGTTGACAGTAGTATATGTGCTAACATTTCTCTCAGAGAACTGTTAGCACATCCCTTTCCAGTTGTACACAGAGCTGAACAGCTGCGTCATACTTTAGTACATCAGATTTGTTATCAAGATTTGTTATGAAAAAAAATCATGTATAAGACTTGATTTCATATGGATGAAATCAGTAAATAAATAAGATACACTGCCCGACAGGTTAAAAAAATATATTAAGACGCAATACCAGTTCCTTATAAACATATGGAACATGTAACACAATGCCTTAGGGGAAATGGAGTGGCTGGGAAAGTGGATAGTATGATAGCAGCAGAGGATAACAGAAGCCATATCTTCAAGTATGCCCGAAGGCACTTCACCTAAGGGGTGCTGGACCTTCTGTCCACACACACTTTCAATTACAGATATTGCTGTAGTAAGCGAATGAGTCAACTAAGTCTTGTTGACGGAGTCACCTCTGAATCTAATTAGCAAAGGTTTGTAAGACACTGCAGCAGCATCTTCCTGTGTGTGCGTGCCTTAGTTCTCTCTGCCTGACACAGTTCCAGATTAGCAGTTCTTCAAAAAGGCGAGGCAGCATAAAACTCTATGAAACTGAAACGGCTCTATGCATTATATCTCTTCATCTCGTGTTCCCTCTCCCTCATTTTCTGTGTTGCATTAGAGGGATGAGGTGGCACGGGAGAAAAGGTCAGGGGTAACAAACAGCAAAAAGCACAGTAGTCTTATTCAGCTGCAACATTCGGGGGGGAGCAGCTTTTACAGTACATGAAGCTGCAGAAAGCTTCCATCACAAAAGCCTCTTCTCTATGTCTGCACTGCAGTACTTAGCCTATCACTTCATAGTCTGCGGTCTTGCAATGCTCTTCTATTTTTGGTCTACGTGATGAGAGAGTTCCTACTTTCGGCTTATCTGGGAGATAAGGGAAATGGGAGTCAAAATTAAGCAGAAAGGAAAGGATGCATCCTTTTTTTTTTCCCCCTTTTCCAATGCCTCATGACTCTTGGATGAAGATGTTCCGAGAACTAGTCACAGCCTGAAAGTTATTATAGAAAATACAGATACTTAAAATATGAAGAGTGCAACAAAAACTGAATAAAAATGCCCACTGTGTGGGATTTAACTGCAAGAAAACTTACCCTTTATCAACTCTTATTTTATGCAAAAAACAAATGCGATTCAAAATGTAGCAGTGAATGATGCCTTTGTGACCTTTAATCAGGCATATGTAAAAATGAAACCTTGGTGAAGCAGCAGAGTGAATGACTGTAGTCTTACCAGTACAGAAGACCTTTGCTACTAGAGGAACTTTTCAGGACTAAATTATACAATTTGTTTCCACCAAAAAGTCCCTGCAGCAACGGAAATAACGGAGAGCTTTGTGTCATCAGCTATTTTGCCCATCAACACTTGAAGTTGTTGTACGTTCTCTGGTCAACACTTGACTACTTTAACAAAGTAGATGACTAGCAGGAATTTGGCAACCAGAGACCAAAGAGCATCTCTTGTATTCATCAACTTCAAGCAGTGATAGACCAAAAAGCCAGTGGATGATTCCCGAGCTAAACTTTTGTTCAATTTTGAGAGCAAAGAATACCAGTGATTGATATATGATGGGGTGGTAAATACATTATATAGGGGGTATCTACATAGCAACCAACCGTCAGGGACAATTGCATGACAAATAGCTTCCTGTGTAGACTGCCCTTATAGACTGCCCTTAAAGCTGGATCCACCCAATCTGGGTTGTCACCATTTTTTTTTCTCCACCCATTGCTCCTTGAAGTTACTGAATGTCACTTATTATCTACAGTCTTAGCTTCGCTGCTAGTCTCTTCCCGTGTTAAGTAAATGCAATGTGAAAACTGACCAAAACTTCTAGTTTAAATCTTTTGTTCCTTCACACATGTCATAACTACCATTATCAATAAATCTATGTACCGTACTGGTGATAAAGCAAAATGAATATTTGCCATCAAACAAAAAACATCCTGTGTCAAAAAAAAGGAACTGCATCCTGTTTATTCATTTCCCTTATCATTGAGATAGGGGTCAGCTATATTAACGATTTATACAAAAGGACATTTTGCTTCCTGACGTTACCTATACCCCACACAACCTCCCTGTTCATTCAGCAGCTCAACATTAGTCAGAGAACTGTCTAATGTGAAAGTGAGTTCTACTGAAATTTTGCACCACTTTAATGTACATTTATCCTTTTCAAATGGATCATTCCCAGTGAGCGACTTTGTATTCAATTACTGTAATCTGACACCAGCTCAGGTGATTCCTCTCAGAAACCAGGTGAATGTAGAGTTGTTGTTGAGGCACTGGTGCACAGCACAATCTAACAGTATGCATTCAAGAAGATTATTCAGCTTCTCTATAAGACCTGTGGTTGTAAACAACATGGTCACCAGAGCGTTCAACCATTCACAAGAACTTCCTCTTCACCTTAGAAATTATTTTGTGCACTCCTTTGATGAAAAAACAAAATATTACAGGCCTACTGTGTTTTTACACAACTGTTCTCAGCTAACAAAGGTCTTCCTATCAATCTTCTTCTTAAGGATAAAGTCAAAACATGAACATCCTTGTCTATCACATGTGACTATCTGCTTATGTAACCAACACAACTCTCCCACAGAGTAAACACAAAGCCTGTGGCACTCAAAGAGAAAGCCTGCTCAGGTTTCTGTTGACACATACAGCAAAATCAGGCTTCCCACAGCATTAGCTCACTTTTCCACCATCAAAGCACCACCATAAAGTCTAGGCACACTGAGATTTGATGATGTGGAACCAAGACACGGTACAAATGTGAGCAGTGAAAGAATGAAAAACTAAATAATGTAAGCCAGGTGCACAAAATTGTATCTGTTTGAAAATCTACACACCGAAGCAATATGCATCATGGGAGAGGAATGAGGAAGTGTTTGGTATGTGAAGCGAAAACACAAAACACCCACAAAAAACCCACAACAAAACAAACAAAATGTATTCTTCCAGCTTGGTTTCTGTTATTTTATGTTGTCAATAGAGTATAATTAATCTTGTCAAAAAGTGGACAAAGAGAAAATATGGGCTAATAAACCAGCAGAGAATCCAAGCCTAAATGTGACATTAATTCATGTGTGCAGAACAAAGGCTGGTTTCAGGAGAGATAAAGTAAATCAGGAGTAAATGAGTTATTCCATGCCACAGTTTAATTAATGGTGAACATCACTTATCAGGGTATTGGCACAGCACAGGCAAACACACACAATGTACCCACCACAGCACACTGCTAAAGAGTCCCTGCAGCCCATTGTGCTCAGGAAACAGTGACCCCCTATTTACCATCCCAGCAAGCAATTACGACACTCCATTCTCACTACCCCACAAGCCCCTAGCCTGCACGAGCAGGGTCATGGGCTATTGGTGTAATTTATAAAACAATACCTCACATCAGACACATCTACATAAAGACCAGTTTGTGTTTATCAGCGAGCAGCAGGAGCCGTATCCTATTTACAGCAAAAGGACATAGAAAGATATCCTCAGGTGACAGAGATGGAGCAAACGGGGTAATTATTAAGGGCCAATAAAGAAACAGCTCTGTTATGTAAGGGTGACAGTTTATATCAGTATCCACTAGGAACGAGCTTGGCAATAACAAACAAGTATGTGCCAGTAGCAGACTGAGGTCATGCGCCAGACAAGAGTCGTCCGAACACGACTCTCTCCACTGCTAAGATGATTAATTCAATGAAAGAACACAGGTAGCACAGGTTTGAGGAGAGAAGGGCCACAGTAGTAGATCCTACACATATTGTGAACAGCTGTCATCAGCTGTTCCCAATAAGACAAAATGAAAATATGACCATCTATCATAGTTATCTGAATTATTCAAATCAGAATTAAAGACATAAACTAAAGGAAAAAATATAGAAATAACAGGTTTAGCTACTTTTTGAAAGTTATTATTAATATTATTTTATATCATCCCTTTTCCCTGAGGTGTTTTGTTTTGCCATATGGTAGTTACTTTATAGTTATCCTACTTTACTTAAACAATTTTGCATCAACTTACCACCTCAAGTTTTCTTCTCCCAAAATTGGGAATGAATAAAGTAGAATTTATTTTTAATGAAACATGGTAAATTTTAAAGAAAATTGTGGTAGACAGTGCTAAAACAGTCTGTTCATAAAATAACACAAAGAAAACTAAACTATTTTGATAAAAGATTAAATCACTTCCTATGCTACCTGGAAATCATTTAAATCCTTTGCTGAAAGCATGGCAACTGTTGTTACTAACACCTAACTGTAATGTTATTAGTTTACTTCATGTATGTCACAAAATTACCATTTATTTTTATACCTTACTGAGAAAATATGTCAGTGACCTCTAACTCTGTTCATATCCTTGATTTGGTATTACAGGGGTAGAGTGGGCAAGGTTTGAGAAGTACGGTTAATTGTTTTCTTATTTTGGTTTATAAAGTCTGTATTGTATTTTGCTATGAAAAAAATATTGAAAAAGTCTATAATCATTTCAGCTTGCAAGAATCAAAACAAATATCCACAGACTGATTGGGAAACTGTTTCTTAGTTGCAGCTCCATTTTCCATGAAACATTTGGGTAATTAGAAAATATGCCAGGGTTAAATGTTTACTAGTTTGGGGGGTTACTCATTAATCACCATTTCTACTTGTTAGGAAGGTTGTTTCTCTACACTGCACATATGCAGGCAGACTGCTGTGTGCTGCCCTATCCACACATCTAAGATAGTGCTGAGAAAGAGAGAGAGCCTTGCACTGCAGCAAAAGCAATGAACCTCTGATGATGTTGAAGATGATGGGGCTGACATGGCAGGAGTCCAGAGCTGAGGATAGGTCCAGTGCCAGCCAAGAACTGACAGGTGAATCCTGCCTATATACCGACAATACATTTACGACTATAAACCAATTACGACTGGTTTATAGGTGACTAAGTCTTGTATGAGTGTAAAATCACATGGGGGAAACACACTAACGCAAACACAAGCATCTATGGTAGCCAATAAACTTCACAACAGACGGCTGTGTCGACATAGTAATGACACAAAGTAGCAACCGCATCAATTTACCACCTCAATTTAAATGCCCAGGTAATTCACAATGATAGCGCCGCAGCGTGATACAATATCGAAAACTGGGGGATTGCGCAATGGGACAAGGTTAAAACTTATAGCCATGAAAATAAAATAAAACTCACCGGCATCATTTTAGCTTCGTACCGCATTTAGCTAACGCACACAGCATGAATCCCCGCTGGCAGTTTCGACGAAGGCTGTTGGGACTGGCGATCGCTGTAATCCCAGAGCCTAAAGCCGCGACAGGCAAGGCTACTTTCTCCTTCTTAGGGAGGGGGGGGGGATCCAGTCCTGCGTTAAAAAAGGACAACACAACAAAACATGGTTACGCTCTAAAATTCGACAAAAAATAAAAAGAATACAAAAACAAATAGCACTAAAGTGAACTGCATCTCGTGTCGTAGACCTGTTGCACCAGATAACGAGGCCTTCACGGCAAAAGTTTCCGTTGTGGTTGCGCGAGCATCGCTTTAAAACTTTGTAATGCTCGCAAAAGCGAGCGCGAGGATCGACGTAAATAAAAAAAAACAAGGTTTGTGAGTGGGGATACACACACGCGTTTAAATGGAAATACTTAATAATATTTTTTTAAGGTTTTACTCACCAAGAAAATACGTAGGTAATCGTCTCGAAACCCAGTGGAATGACAGCGTAGCTCGGTCGCCCGCAGGCAGCCTATCCCAGAGTGACGTAGCGAGAGGAAACTCATTCCACTTTGGAATTCAAGCTCCGCCCCTGCCGGAGCATAAAACACCCCCACCGGCTAGACTTGTATACTTTGTGCCTTGACTTCTGTCTTAATATCAGAATCGCACGCTTAATATTGAAACCATGTGCAAAAAAACAAAACCAAACATTCAGTGTGTTCAGCAGTTTCTCAGCAGCAGATTAAACTTAAAAGAGCAGAGGTAGGAATGATTCATCGCCAGGACATACTTAAGATGTATCACTCCGCCAGTAATCACAAACTGAAAGGTGAAGGTGAAAGAGCTGCGAAACTGTTTGGTTCAGTAAAAGCATTAATTATTAAAGATGGCAACTTAACGAATGAAAAAAGAATAATTATTAAAGTTAATATGACCAGTTAGCTGACTAAGAGCATATAAACAAGCAACACCTAATGTAACTTGGGAAAATGTAACTTGCTTCAGATAAGAGCTGTAATCAGGATTTATACTGAAATAAAAATTTCTACCTGGCTTCATCTAAACCCCATATGGCCTCACTGTATATCATGAATCAGAAGAGTTCTTTCTTCTCTTCTTATACTCTCACTTCAGATTACAGTGTCGTCTGCAAACATTATAGTCTACAGAGTCTCCTGCCTGACCTCATCTGCCATCCTGTTCATTACCACTGGGACTTCCTACATTTCTGATGTAATCCCATCCCCATCCCCTAGCTTCAACAACTCTTTCCTATAACTTCGTGTTATAGCTCATCAACCTTATCCGTCTACGGCTACAGCTCTGCACATCACCCTTTAACTTGAAACTCAGTATTAGTAAACTTTTTTCCCACTCCTCGGGCATCCTCACACTTTCCAGGATTGTGTTTTCTGGTTAAAAAGCCCACTCCCTTCTTTCCTATATATCGCCATACTTCCAAACACGTGTAAAATTTTCCTGCCTGTACTTTTATGTAGAATTATAGTTAAAGATTATTTTTTGTAAGTAATTAATAACTGTTTATTACGGAATCTATTTGTTGTATTCCTGCTCTTTTGATTTTGCTGCTGTCATCATGCGAATTTCCCAACTGTGGGACTAATAGAAGGTCTTTTATGTTATCTTAGACATCCTGGTCTCATTAAACATATATGTAATGACTTCTAATGCGAGATGAAGACATTTCCTGTACTTTGATTTATTTATTTATTTATTTTTTAGTTTTGTAAGTAAACCATACTGTTTGCTTCATTTTTACATTTTTTTTAATTCAAGTAGCTAATGAATATAATAGTTTCAGAGGTGATGGCTTAGATTTATATAGACGATCTTTAAAAAAAATCTTAGACTACAACTCCCAGAATTCTCACTCAACGGCGAGCAAAGTGTTCAAACGCGCGAGTAGCGGCAGGAGAAGCAACAGCAGCACATTCTGTACACGTTGGTACCTCACTGAGTGTATCGCTCGTCTCACTGTACTGCAGGTGCTTTGCATAAGGGAGTTGCTTTCGCCTCAACAGTGTGTTAGACGCTACTTGAAGTCATGGCTGACCAGGTGGCCGCCATGTGTGATCAGCTTGTGAAAGCTGTGAATGTGATTATGGACGCAGAAACAAGTCAAATTTACCGACTGGAGGCCCTAAAGGTAGCTTCGTTAACGCTTGCTAGCTAGCCGCTAAGTTTGCTGAGCTTGTCATTCATTTGTGAAAGGAGGATAATGTACTGGCTTAGCTAGATAAATTGGGCTATTATACGTAGTTTCCTAGTAACAGCGCTGTTTATACGGTTCATGTATGTTGGTTTAACCTGCAATGATGATAGCCATATGCTTTACGAGCTAGCCGGCATGCCACAATTATCACCTCAACACCAGAGCCCCTGTGGACTCATATTCATGCCATTAACCACATGGTGAAAAGACAGAGCTCGATTTAATGAGGCTAGTTAACCAATTCCGAGTAATTCTGCCCCCAAGAATAACTCTAACCCTAGCTGCTAGATTAGCATTCTGCTATCCAAGTATTTATATGAATGTTTGTGAATTAGCTGTTGCTATCTGACATATTACACGTGTATGGTAGTGGTGGGTTCACAAAACTGTTCGTTTAAAGTCTTATAACATTTCCTAATCTTTAAAATTACGCGGTTTCTTTTTTCTTCTCTTCAGTTTTGTGAAGAGTTTAAAGAGACGAGCTCCTTGTGTGTCCCATGTGGCTTACAATTAGCTGACAAAGCCCAGCCAGCAGTAGTGAGACACTTTGGTTTGCAAATCCTGGAGCATATCATCAAGTAAGTAGAAGGTGACTAAGGTAAATGTAATAGGGAAAAAGCATGATAAGGGATCCATGTTTGACAGAAAGCTAATGTCTCCCTGCAGATTCAGATGGAACGACATGCAGCAACAGGAGAAAGTCCACCTGAAGGAGTGCGCCATGCAGCTGTTATCAAATGTAAGTGTGATTTGTGAAAGACGCTTCACTTCACAGTTCACAGTTGTACTGCTCTGATGCCTTCTATTGTCTCTTTTCAGGGTACTCATTCGATCTTGGACGAGGAGAGCCACATCAAAGATGCCCTGTCACGAATAGTTGTGGAAATGATAAAAAGAGAATGGCCTCAGCATTGGCCAGATATGCTGAAAGAGATGGAGACTCTCACTAGCCAAGGGGTAAGTAACCTGTGTGGTGCAGGAAGCTCAATTTTTCCTCATCTCACTTGTTTCCTCAGCCAACATGGATTCAATATGAGAATGGAATAACTTGCATGCAAATAAGGGCCAGTTGTGGATTACTCATTCATTTTCCCATTGCCTCATCATGTAAACTTGGGCACTGGGATAACGTCACCTTCCAAATACGAACCTAACAACCCTCTTTCCGCTTCCTTGTTTTATCACTAAACTGTAGACCTTTTCAGACATTCAGATCAAGCTTTGTTTTACTTTTATCATTAATACATACCCACTCTGAACTCTGAAGGGATGAACAAAGTACTTGTGCAATATTACAATAATATCTAAGTGTGATAGTATATTAAAGGATATACAATTCTTAAGAAAAGTTTTTTTTAGTTGGTTGCTGTATATTTAGAAAATCAGTTACATCCTATGTGTAGCTATGGGAATGTGGTAGACTGATTAAGCAGTTGCTTTAATGCAACTGCTTTAAAGCACCTGCTTTAGGTGCGCTGACA
>NW_005187550.1:1407303-1420934 GCF_000239375.1 Pundamilia nyererei | reverse complement strand
GCCTTAGAGGCATCAATGAAACACATGAGGACAGATGAATTTTTAGCCCTATACAAACTGACTATTTCCTTGAGTGCATATATGCACATGTCAGTGCCGTGCTTTGGTTTGAAGCCAAACCGATTATCCAGAGAAGAGATGAACACACTAACTCTATCAAACAAGATTCTTTCTAACACCTTAGATAAAATAAAGTAAGATAAAATACCATTTTAAAAACATCAACATTCATTTATTCGGATACTGCCTTTTTGGAGCCGGCTCCAAAAAATCATATTTGAACAAGGGGGCAGAGTGCTTATTTATAAGCTGAGGTTAAGAAACTTGGTTAGCAAAATGCATTTATAAACCTTACAGCTGCAGTAGAAGGAAACAGATTCCTCATTAGTGCTAAGTAACAGATGAATAAAATACTATATGTCACTCAGACTTTGTCTGTAGCACAAACTGTATATTTTGACTGTATATTTTCCAGATATTTTTTTTTAAAAAGTATTAAAAGTGCTCCAAAAAGCTTGAGCACATATAAACACCATACGCTGCTTGATAAATGTATACAACTCTTTCATGCTGAAACAGCAAATGGCTTTGAGGCTTCCTGAGATCTGTCAGTCCCCACATTTATGGGGGCATTCTTTAAAACATAATTTCTTTCAGTGGGGTGAACAACTTAAAATGCTAGAGAGATGTAAGCATTTGTTATCTTGTGCGTGCTTATCCTTTAATGTAATGACAAGCAGTCAAACTTGTACCATGTTTTTCATGGATGCTTAAATGTTATTAGGTCTGACTTGATAAAACTATCATTGCATCTTTTATGGAAAAGTGAGCATTCAGACACATTCTTGATAATCCAAGCTGATTTGTCACGAATCACTTCGTTAAAACTGCTGTTACAGCCATTTAAAGCTAGATAAAAGCAAATCAAGGAAAAAAAAAACATCCTCTTTGCTTTCACAGGAGGCCCAGACAGAGTTGGTCATGCTGATCCTTTTGAGGCTGGCTGAGGATGTGATCACCTTCCAGACGCTGCCTACCCAGCGACGCAGAGACATACAGCAGACACTCACCCAAAACATGGAAAGCATCTTCACTTTCATGATGGGCATTCTTCAAATTAATGTGGAGGACTATCGTAAACTGGTTAGTGGAGTCCTGACCTCATTTGTGTTGCAAGAAAGTAGAAATTGAAGAGTAAACTGACTTTACAATATTGGTCTTCTTTTTGTTTTCATCTAGAAAGGTTCTCCTGGAAATGAACTGCAGGTAAGAAAGCGTCAGCGTGTGCCTGCTTTAATATTCTAAACTTTGTTAATCGACTTGATTACTTCACTTTGCCCCCTTATAATTTTTCATCCACACAGATGAGAGCTCACTGTCGAGTTGCCGTGGCTACGCTGAATACACTCGCAGGCTACATAGACTGGGTCGCTCTGGTGTACATAACCTCCGGAAACTGTCATCTGCTGGAGATTCTGTGTCTGCTGCTGAGTGAGCCGGAGCTGCAGCTCGAGGCAGCGGAGTGTCTGCTCATTGCTATGAGCCGCAAGGTGAGTCGCTGGGACAGTATTCATGATGGCTTTCAAGAGATTTTGTCTCGGTTTGTCAAGTAGGCACTTCTGTATGCAACCTTCTTTTATGAGATGATAGAATTGCCAGACAAGCTTTTCTAGTTTCTTTTCCCAGCAGCTTTCATCAGTGTGATCCTCTGAATATACTAATAAGTCCTGCAGAATTGTGTTTTTTGCAGTTAAATTGCTTTAACGTTTATATGTATTGTGCTATTATAACCATAATTACATGAGCAATGCACAAGTCTAATCAGGACACGTGAATCATGCAATGACAACAAGGTATGAGTCTGAACAAGTCCATGAGTCCATTTCCTCTAGGTTCCAGGTAGGGTTAATAGAGCTCATATCCCAGTCATCATAACTGACTTGTTTTTTTTCTTTTATTGGACAGAGTCATAAAATTTCTGCCATAATAGAACTTTGAGTAGAATTTCTAATGATCATATTAATAGTGTTATAACTTCAGCAATAACTCAGTCAAAATTAGGAAACGCACAGAAAATGACGAAGGTGCTTTTGTCCTCGCAGCAGATAGAACCGCATGTTGGATTTGGCAGAAATTTCACGCGGGATGTTTGTTTGACACAATCCTCCCCATGGATAAATGGGAATACAATGAGTAAATAAGTGTTGAGGATGGGAAATATTTGTTTAATCTGTCTTTTTAAAAATCCTTATACACTTTGAGAAATTTTACTATTAAAATAACTCTATTTTTGATCATTTAGAGGCTTTCTTTTGGGGATTTAGAGTAGTCTTGCAGATCAGACCAGTAATACTACATTATGGTAAGCTATAGTTTTTTTACTACCAGTTAATAATCTGTCATTCTGCCACAGGGCAAGCTGGAAGAGAGGAAACCATTCATGCTTCTGTTTGATGATGTGGCCATCCAGTATATTCTTTCTGCAGCCCAGTGAGTACAGCTGCTTCTCTCCACGTCTCTGCAGGCTTCATGCTAGCACTTCTACTGCAATTTAATGGTTTGTGTGTCTGCTTACAGGACAGCAGATGGACTTGCGATATATCAGAAATCCGCAGAATCATCATTAAGTAGCCGTGACTCAGAGCCCTCCATGTGTACCTCTAGAGCAGTGGAGGTGGTGGAGCGGCGTTACATCTTCCTGAAGAGGCTCTGTCAGGTCCTGTGTGCTTTGGGAGGTCAGCTTTGCTCATTAGTGGTAAGTTTGGCCATTTTTAAGCACTTTAGATATTCGTTTTAAGATTGAAGATGGGTAACAGTTTCTCATCTTTTCTCCCCAGGGTTCAGACGTAGAGGTTGAAGTACCTGCAAACCTCAGCAAGTACATGGAAGCCCTTTTAGCGTTCACTACGCATTCCAGTCAGGTGAGATACCTCAGTAAAAAGATTGGACCCTTTTTGAAGTAAAATTTCATTTGAGTGAACAGCGTGTAAAGAAAACGACTTCTCTTTATTTCACTGCAGTTTTTAAAGTCCTCAACCATGGCGACATGGGGAGCTTTGTTCAGACATGAGGCTCTTTCAAAGGATGCAGCTGTTGTCAAGATGGCTGTCAAATTTCTTAGAGCCTCTATGACCAACTTAGTTAAGGTGAGGTCGTGGTGACAGCAATATCATTCACAGTGTGACCTAAAGCCAAACAAAGTGTTAATAACTTTCATCTTCCCCTCCTTAGACTGGGTTCCCGTCTAGAGACAATAACCCAAACTGCGAGTACTCCCGTGTGGACTTTGACAGTGATGAGGACTTCAACTCTTTTTTTAATTGTAAGTACCGGGGATTCAAGTTTTGCTTCAGTAGTTCTGACTCTTTTATTTTGTGCATACCTTTATGGTTTTCATTGTTTCTTTTGGTGCTTTGCAGCTTTCCGAGCGCAGCAGGGGGAAGTTTTGAGGAGCACATGCCGCATTGTTCCTCTAGAGGCTTTCCGGATAGGAGCAGAATGGTTACAGTATCAGATTACTAGCCCAATAGATACTGGAGATAACGCATGTAAGTGGTCTTTGACACAATACCAAAGAGGAAATGATCGCTGTTTTCACACGTGTTTTGGTTTACTGCTTGAAGGGATTTTTATGGCCATATGCCGATAGTTAATTCATCATGTAAAATACGTAATAATATTACAATAATTTAAGCCTGGAGTTAATTGGGAAACTAGAGCAGTCAGTTTGGGAATAGCAAACTCATATTGCTACTAACATATAAGCTTTACAGTTTCCTTTCGAGTCTTTTAAGGACACTAAGGGAAAATTGGGGAAGGGCTGATATATTATTGGCTGATATTGACCCTGATGCCAACTTTTTTTTGTGCAGCGCATCCTTAGCAAAACCTTAAACACAAGTTTCATTTCCATATTGATGGCTGAATCTGCCGTGAATGGGCGCCTCTCCCTTTGCATCTCTCTAGCTAAGACTGCAGAGGGCCTGTGTTCCCTCTTGTCCCCTTCAGTGGTCCAGTGGGATGCAATGACGGTCTTCATGGAATGCATGGTCTCGCAGATCATTAAAAGTGTGGATGAGGAGGTAAAGGAACAAGTTTTCTGTAACAGAATGGAAATAGCAGTGTAAAAGTAATCGTAGTCAAACTAATAAAGAAGGCTTTCGCTCCTTCTGCCTTGTAGAAGTTACCCATTGATCAGAGCATGGAGCTCCTGCAAGCCGTGCTGAACTACGAAACCAAAGACCCGCTCATTTTGTCCTGTGTGCTCACCAACGTCTCTGCCCTTTTCCCATTGGCCATACACAGACCACACTTCCTGCCACAGGTCCTCATCAAGGTAAGTTGAGCTGTTACTGGTTCCTGAATAACATTTACTATGTGAATGTAGTTTGTCACAAATCAATCAGAAAGTTCCTCCTGTCACATATTTTTGCTCGGTGGGGATGTTTCTTGTATTCACACCTTCAGCTCATTTGGAGGAGTTTGTTTTAATAATGTGGATTTTGAATGGTTTTGTTTTGTCCTGCAGCTCTTTAAGGCCGTCACATTTGAAATTGATCACGAACCCAAAGTAAGTTTCCTTCACGGAGTCATTTTTACTTCATCTTCATGACAACTGTGGAAAACAAATGTATTCTCCTCCTGATGTCTTCAGGCACCTTGGACTCGAGCTGTGAAGAATGTGAGGAGGCACGCCTGTTCTTCCATCATAAGAATCTGCCGGGATTACCCACAGTATATGCTGGTAATGGACTATTCTATTCCAGTTAGCTTAATAGCTAATGATAATTTGTCTTTCTGACGTTTCCGTATAGAAGTAAGTCAGTGTCTTTAACGATGCCCTTTTTTCTTTCTACAGCCTTGTTTTGAGATGTTTTACAATCATGTGAAGGAACTGTTTTCGAGCGGAGTCGCGCTCACTCACATGGAGAAATGCGCCCTGATGGAAGCTCTGGTTCTCATCAGTAACCAGTTCAAAGACTATGAGAAGCAGAAGGCGTTTGTAGATGAACTGATGGCCTCAGTGGTTGCAGAGTGGACTTCAAATGAGATTAGGCAGTGAGTTTGAATTCTCTCAGTGTGCCTCAAATTTAACACGATAGCGATAAATGATAGTTTTCTCTTCTTTGTTTTTCAGTGTGTTGTGGAACCCAGACACATTCTTGTCCTTTATTGGAGCAGATAAGGTGATCACGGAGCAAAAAGAAGATGCAGATACAGCAGCCATTAATAGAGGCAGAGTAAGTGTATAGGCGTGAACTCATTTATGTGGAGGGATACTGCCATTGGAGATCACTGTAGGTTTGCTTGTCTCACTTTTGTGTAATGACAAAATGTCGTAAGGGAAACAGACGTTATTTGACCTTTTAAAGGCATTGCACATGGACGTGTGCTCACTGACGAAACTTGTTTTTTGCGTTGTGTAAGTTGTTTATTACGTAAGCAAAGAAAAACTTTCCAGACAGAATGTGCCATGTCACCAATTTTTTATTTTTTATTTTTTTTGCACCAGCCACAAAAGCTCATATTTCAAATTCTGACGCAGTTTTTGGCTTGTCGTTGGAGTTTATATTTTATTAATAAACAAAGCTGAAAACCATCTGGGTGTAGGCCCTGAGGTTTTGTGGCAGCTATGTGACTGTAACTAGGTGTAGCAAGGCTACACCTAATCTAACGCAGCATGGTTAAATTTGCTGATTAGAAATAAACACAGAGTGCAGCTGTGGCAAATGGAAAACTTTTTTTTTTTAGCTATTTGATGATAAACAAAACTATTTGACAAACTAAAAATGCTGGTGATAGATATGACACAAAATTTCAAAGGCAGTCGTGTTATAAGAACGGATAAAAATTGCTTGTAGTTAGTTGTAACAAGGTAACTTGTAACTGTTTAATCCTTTTTTTGTATTTTCTTTTTAATTGAATCCTCCTCTAGTTGAGCTTCTGTTTGTATGCTATATTGGCGGTGGTGAAGCGGGCACACTGGCCTGCAGACCTGGAGGAGGCCAAGGCTGGTGGCTTTGTTGTGGGCTACACTCCTGCTGGAGCTCCCATGTACAGAAACCCCTGCACTGCCCAGTTTCTGATTTTGATGCCCAATTTACTAGCACTAATCAGGTGCGCTTGTACCATGATGTTACAGAAATTTGTAAAAAATTATTAATTATCCTTTTTACCGTACTGATATGTTGATTATTGACTTTCCCCTCTTGTTATTCCTCACTGCAGGACTCACAACAGTCTTTTCCTGCCTGAGAACATGGCCCGTCTCAGTGAGACCTTCAGCAGAGCTCATGAGATCATGGATAGTGAGAAGAAAGTGGTTCTTGGTAAGATGAGTTTTGTCCACACTTTTTACCAGAAGTCAGCAATCACCTTAAAAAAAGACCGTGGTCAAACTTAAGTGCATCCCGTCTACAGGTCTCTCTCATCATCTTTTGGATATTTACGACTCTCCCGTGTGTAAAACCATGATAGAGCGCATGCAGGGATTTTTCTGCACATTATATGATAACTGGTGAGAACTGTGGCTTTGACAGCTTTAACCCAAATTTTTCTTGCCTTTTTATATACCTTACATGTTGTTAAATTAAGTTTACCTCCAATTTTGCTGTTTTTAATCCATGTAGCTACCAAATCCTGGGAAGTGCAGGTGTGTCCCTGCAGCAGGAGTTCTACAACATCGACAAGTTGGCTGAAGGAATGGCTGGCTCTGCTTTCGTCTCCCTCGACCATGTGCCCGATCACAGACTTCGCCCAATGATTCATATCCTTATTTGCTTTTTTTTTTTTCCTTATTTGATTTGGTCAGCTTCTTTTCCCCTTCTCCTCCATGCTCCAATTCAGTGATGCACACCGGCCTGCAAGACCTGACATAATTAAAACTGAGCTAAAGCTTTACGTAAACTTTACATTTCCTTGACAAGTGTACGTCTGTTTCTGAGGCAGCTGGTGCTGTCTTGTCCCCAGGAGTACTATGAAAGTCTACTCTGCCCTCTGCTGGGACCATTGTTTGGCTACATGCTGCAGGTCAGGATCTCCACACCCACTGTTCTCTTCTTTTAAACTTTTTAGCCTAAAATGTGCTAAATATCATGGCTGTGTTTCTTATTACTGCTTCAGAGACTCAACATGAGGTGGCAGGTCATCAACCAGCGGACATCTATCAAGTAAGTTTTGGCACAGTGTTTGTGATCAAATGAATTTTCAGCCCATAAGACAAAAATAACACACACATACCCCAAATATAGACCATAATGAAGACTTTTCTTATCTGGAATGGAAATTTCTCAATTGCAGTTTGAAAAGGAAAAAAAAAAAAATCACTGCTTAGTTTTTCCTCATAATTCACCTTTTTTGTGTGTTTTTTTTTTTTCCTTTTTCTTTCTTTTTTTCAGTGGTGAGCATGAGGAGGAGGAGTTGGTTTGTCAGGAAACCCAAGTGACCCAGGAGATGTTGGAAGAGCAAGTAGTACGCCTGCTGACGAGGGAGGTGCTGGAACTTCTCAGTAAGTAGTGTCTTTAGTACCGCTTCCCACTCGCATACATGTTCATTCTAATGCACTATTGCCAAGTTGTGAAAGTTGAGCTTTTGGAGCTAATGTTGGTTTCAGAGCACATCAGAAAAGTGCAAATCTCAGCCACAAAGGCAAAGCTGTAATTCTACATTTTGTGGTAGATTTTTCTATCCAGTAGGATTTGTCTTTGGTGAGTGATAAGATTATGTCTGAGTTTATCCAGATTATGAGAAGTATAAAAGCACAATACATACATACATAACAAACAGTTGTACTTTTTATGCCATTATTAAACAAGGAGCCAGTCACAGAAGGGCTGCAGAAAAGATGTGAAACTCTGCGTTAATGACTTCTCCCTGAGCTCTCTGGAGTCAAGTGCTCCAATTAAGAAGCTAAAAGTGGAAGTGTTTGCAGAGAATTGCACCTTCTTATAAACAAAAGTCATACAAAGTCTGATTGGCAGATAATATTTGATTGAGGATGTTGCTGCCAAAGTGGTATTTAAAGTACGAAATTTAAGATCCCCTCCAAGAGTTGAATCTGTTCATCTGGATGTAGAGTTTTCAGTAAAAAGGGAAAGACCATCTCTGAATCAAGGAAAGTTTCTCCCACTGAAAACGCTACGTCCACATGAACAGAATCAGGTTTTGGGGATTTCCTTACCTGGATGATTGAGCATCTAATCAAGACACTAAACTTAAGAGTGCACACTCTTTTTCAGCCTGCATTGTGCGTGACTGCTTAACATGTATTTTAGTTTGGTTTAGTTTGATCACTCATCAGTGCAGAAATGCTGGTAATTTTGAAGTGTAATTCAAAGAGAGCTTCTTTTTGGAACATGAAGGTTTTTGTGAATTTATAGCGGCTTAGGTAAATAGTTTAAGGATTTTTGCGGTTACTGTGCATTGTGCCATGAATATCCAAGGTTTTGTGTCTATGTAGTGGGTTTGTTTGTTTGGGTTTTTTTTAGCTGTCTGATTAGCTTTTAAAGATGGAAGTTCAGTTGTCAAAACATCACAATTGTCTCTTTTTGTTTTAGCTGTGACCTGTATTTCCAGAAAGGTATCTGAACCTGCAGCCAATAAGGAGGAAATGGATGGTAAGAGTTAAACTGGAGAATTTGAATTAACTGGATGATTTTTATTCTGGCGTATCTCTTTATTTTTAATTAAAATTTGTTGTTGTTGTTGTTGTTGAAACATGCTCTTGCAGAGGAAGATATGATGATGGATTCAGTGCAGTCAGTGTCTCCTGCTCAGCCCACAGAGGAGCTGACAGAGCTGGGGAAATGTCTCCTGAAGCACGAGGTCGACCTAAAACGCATCACGTATCATTCAGAGGAAAGCACAGTTGTACATTATTAAAAACGTAATGCTTCTTTTTCATTTCTCAGAACCTCTACATGTCCCTGCTGACCCTGTCCTTTACCTCACTTTCCTGGAAGGATGCCACCAACTGTCATCGCACTGCTTCACTGGTCTGCTGGACTCTGCTGCGGCAGGTAGCACATTTAATCTAACCTAAATACAAGGCAGCAGCTTTTTGATGCTCTCATCACACACGTTGCTTTTATGCACAAGCTGTCTGGCTATATTTAACCCAGATGTCTTTAAATGTGGGACTCAAGTATGCACAACAGGTTCCTGAGGACTGTACTTTATAATGAAATGCTATGTAAGCAAGAATAAGTTGTGCATTTGTTTAGGATTGATTTCAGCATCACAGTGTGTATATATGACCCAAAACATAAGCCTGTGCTTAGTGTATTTAAGGAGATTTTATTAAGTAAGATTTTTTTGGGTAACATTGGCGGTTTATAGCACAGAGGACTGAAGTGCTATAGGCTTACACAGGAAACGGTGGTTGGAATCAACAGTACATTTTTTTACATTTTTACCTTTTGAGGTTACGAAAAAATGCCTTGCAAGATTTTAAATGGCAATATTTATGGATGTCATTTAAGGGATTTGTAAAGATGTGATGAATTATCAGCTTAACATCAGTATAGGCCAAATGTTCACGTTCATGTTTTAATCTGGTGTTTTTCTGTCAGTTTTGCATTTGGGTGCTTGAAGATGGTGTGACAAAAGGCTAAAGTACCTTCAAGTTATTCATGTATAATGAAGACTTCTTTGATTCTCTGTAACAAAAGAGGAGAGTACCAACAAAAACAAATGTCAACAAAACAAAATACACAAGACATTGGTACTGGCGTCAGGTAGCATCCGTATGAAAGCAGAATTTAACAAACACAACCCTAAAATCTAACGATCTTTGATCTGGGAGGTGGCTGAATAAGTGTCTTGCATAGCTTTATATTTCTCTTGTCTCCAGGTTGTTGCAGGTAATCTTCTTACTGAAGCTGTTACGTGGTTCTTTACCAGCGTTCTCAGGGGCCTTCAAGTTCATGGGCAGCATGAGGTCTGCAGCTCTACCCTCTCTCAGTTGGCAATGCTCATCTATGAAAACCTGGTGAGGCAAATTTTGAACATATCTGACATATTTACATATTTGCTCTTTTTTCCCCCCGCCCTTTAGAGGACTTATTTTACTTTCACTACTAATCAATCTGTTGTCTATATTCTGCTTTGACCTATAAAACGACAGTTTATAGTGAAAAAGTCTTGATCAGAATGAAAGATTTTTCAAGATGTAAACTTAGAAAAAAACAAACAAGAATTTGCAAAGCTGGAATCGGCGAAGATTTGAGAGTTTTGCATGACAAATAATGTCTGTCTTTGGGATGAAGTAAAATTGACTTTTGTTTTTGAGACTGGTGTAATACATTCCCAAAATTTAAGTTTCATATCATTTTGCTTCCTTATATTGTATCCTTTTTAAATGTCTGTGTCCCTGTTAGCGGCCTCGCTATATGGAGCTGAGAGGAGTGATGACCCAGATCCCAAACATCAATTTGGAGGCTCTGGACCAGTATGACCACAGGCTCATGGACCCCAGTGCCCAGAAGTTTGGAGAAAAGAAGAGAAAAGACCAGTTCAGGAAGCTTATTGCAGGAACTGTTGGGGTAATGCTACATTTCCCCACTAGAGAGCAGTGCTTCTCTAGTATATCCGACTGTAGATGGCTCATTAGGAGTAACCATAGACGCTGGCGTTTTAGTGCAAGTCATTACTCAGCAGAGTGATTCTGGCTGTGTTGTAAATCTTCTGTTCGCCGCAGCAGAAAAATGTTCAGCAGCTCAACAGGGCCGGACAGTCTAATGAAATTCTTTCCTGCAGGTCTGGGATAGCTGTGTTTAACCTTTCCTCTACCTGTCCCCTGCCAACAGAAAGCTCTGTGCCAGCAGTTCAGGAAGGAGGTTCATATCCGGAATCTTCCATCGCTCTTTAAAAAGCCGAAGCCAGATAAGGATATAGTGAACAATGAACCTCTGGGCCTGGCAGCTCTCTTCTCTCCCAAGAATGATGCCCTGTAGGAACACAAAGCAAGTCAAGACTTCACGCTGATTGAAGACGGAGTTGTGTGTAGGACCACCGTCTCTCCTAAACATCCTCCAGCTGGGGCAGTGTGGCGCTACCTAACATATCTGTCAACACTGGTGTTGCTTCAGTAGGTTGTCTTTTCTTTTAACCTACATCGTGCAATGCCGCCGTTCATGCTTTATAACTGCTAGTCATTTGTACAGTCAAGTATCACAAAGTAGGGGACTTTTTTTTTTTTTTAAGTTCCTTTTGCGCATAAATGAGATTTGTAGACTCTACAGAATCTGTAGGGATTATTTCAGAATGAAGTTCTTAATTAATATTTATCCATTAATATTTGCACAGCTGAAGAAGCTGTAAAGAGCCACAAGACTAGTTTTATTTAAGACTTTTCTGCATTCTTATTTTACTTTGTGCTTCTTCATTTTTAGTCGCTGTATTTTTCCATTTCCCAACATCAGGACACAAGAGGAACTATTAAGTGTAGCAACTTGCAGTTAATCGTATCCAAGTAAAGCAGGTCGGTGTGCAGTTAGCCTGTTGGGGTACGATGAGGGATAGAGTGCATTTGTGTTATGGCATGTGGACAGGTGGACTTTTTTTTTTTTTTTTCTTTACAAAAAAAAATTAAAGAATACATTTTGGAGGTTAGTGTTGGCAGATACGTTGGTACCCATGCTGCTGTTGCATCCCGCGTCGAAAAGAAAGACCCGAGGGGGAAAAACTGCTGGTGCACATTTCTCTGTTCACTTTTTGTTTTGTTTTGGGGGTTTTTTTTCTATTGACTGGACCAGCTTGAATTAATTTTCTGATTCTGAAGGATGTGCTGATGGTACCTCGAGTGTGATGTTCTTTATAATGGGGTAAAGTTCCTCTGTCTATGTATAAACTAAGAGAGGAAAAAGTAATGGATTATATGAATGATTTATTGTAGATGTAAACAGAACAGCAGTCTGTTTTGCAGTTATTTTTTGCCAGTTCTTCATATCGCCACATGTGAAAACGGCCCGTGTACTGTTTCGAATTGTTAATTTAATGCAGAGCACATATCATACTACAAATGATACAACCGCAGTCTGTGCCAAAACACTCATTGTAAATTTGTAAGCAGACAGTTGTCTGACAAATCTAATTACACGTAACTTAAGGAGTATTTAACAGTGAACTCAACTAATGTGTAGCTTAATCCAAGTGTTCCTGTTGTGTTCTTGCTGTCTGGTTTTTGTTTTGTTTTTATTTTATTTTTTTCAATACTGGTTTTGCCAACCAGGAAGAAAGGTGAACCATCACTACATTCCTTTATTGTCCAAGGGATTGTTTTTCAGGATAATTTGTTGGATGAGTTTTGCTCTTATGGAGCCATCAAAGCAGTTTGTTTTGTTTTTTTTGTTGTTTTTTTTGTGTGTGTGTTTTTTGTTTTTTTTAATTAAACTCTTCACATCCTTTTTCTACATCTTGAATGCTGTTGAACCTAAAGCAAGCTGAAGTACTTCGTTAGTTATCAAAACTGTTTTCCTTTTATCATCAAACTGTTCCCCTGTCTTTGTGCTGATTGTTCACATGTGGTTATTTTTAAAATGTGTTCAACACTAAAATGTAATGTACAAATGAGAAAATAGGCTTTTTAAAAGTGTAGTGTGGTTTATATTTTTGTTTTGAATAAAAAACAAAACAAAACAGTATCTTTTTTCCCCCCCCCTCTATTTATAATATATCAATTACAGCACGTTCACATATTTTTCTTTGAATTAATTTCCAGATGCAGCATCTAAAACATTAGAATGACCTTAATGGGGATGTAGTTTTGAAAACTGAATCTAAATCTCGAAAGGGTGAAAAATACTTGAAAGATGGGGAATGTTTTCAGACTCCCATATTCTTTGTGCTTTAAGTTTAAAGATTTTTTTTTTTTTATTAAATCTCCCGTTCAAATCTAGTATCAAAAGCAGTAAACTGAGGTGAACAAATACTGCAAATATTTTAATCATGTGGATATTGACCATAACTTGACCCATTAGACCTTCATTTATGTCTGTTATGCATATTAAACTACAATATACTATTAGCAGTTGCTCTTAACATGTGTAAGATTTTTACACATTTTTACAAGCAGGCTAATAAGCTCAGGTGTAGTCTAATCCTCCAAAACACAAGGAGGAGAGAGAGAGACACTGTAATCACCCAAATCGCATTATATTGCCAAATCTGTACTTTTCAATTCTGCATCAAACTGTTTTGGTCAGGTTAATTGCTTTTATAGTCCTTCAAAACTGCCTAAACATCTTCATTTATCAGTCGCTATATTAATCTTATTGGTGCGTGTATTATGGAGAAATATTCAATTCGGGAGAGATTTCGCGATCACATTTAGACAAATCCACCTGGCCTCAGCAGCTTAAGGAAAGGCAGTTCACGCTCAGACCGGTAGGGGGTGGTAAAGCAGCAATTGCTATCCGGTTGTTCAGTCTGACGTCACTAGCCGTGTCTGGGCCTAAACTCAGATGCGGGTCCATATATCAAACAATCACTGTGGCATTACTGAGAGTTGAAAAACTGTCTAAAGTCTTTCATCTGTAATAAAATGATCAGCGTTCTGCTCTACCAGGTGTAACAATTGAGTTTAACATCCAGGCATCCATGAAAACGGAATTTATGACATTTAACGGAGTTAG
>NW_005187550.1:1405010-1406007 GCF_000239375.1 Pundamilia nyererei | reverse complement strand
CACTTCCTTTTCCTTCACAGCTTTACAGAATAGCATTTTGCATACTACAAAATGTCTACATAAAACGGTTTAGTCAGAGTTACCTCTAACTAAACCAGCTAGCTAACCCGTCACCATTAGTGACGCGCTGGCATGTAAGCTGGTGGTGCTAAAATATGATCATGTACTCTTATAAGAGCTGCTTCCGCTGCTGCGTGACTATTTTTAACTACTTTTAAAGTCTTATGGCAAAATTTGACAATGAGAGGTAGGATATCTGCTCTATTTAAAAAAAGTTTCCTTGTAAAACTCCACAGCAGAAACTTATTTTAAGGTCAGCACACATTTGGCAACAGTTCCGTTTTTCTTTAGTACTTTTTATGTCCATCTTTATTCTTGATGACAGATTTCTTCTTGTTCAGTTGCTCTTTGCTTAAGAGGTTGTGTTGCTCTGTTTTCCTCTCCATAGGCATTCTGCTGGATTCATGCAGAGCGCACACTTGCCAGGTCAAAGTTCTCACTTTTCTTCTCATGAATTTAACCGTCTGCTTTGGATCGTTAGGGTGCTTGAATATGCGTCATCTGCTTGTTTTCTGTAGACCAACAGAAGCGTGTGAGGTGTATCGATTCATGGCACCATCTAAACAGCATTTCCCCAACACCTTTTGCATTCATGCAGCCCAGGATCATCACACTGCCACCTCTGTGCTTTGTTGTCAGGATTATGCATTCACTGTGGTGGTGCTGGCCAGGTTAAATCCAATCATGCTCAACTGTTATTGGCAGCTTAAACAGAATGCATTTATTGAGAGAGTTTTGAATTGTTTAACATTGAAGGCATGTATTTTATTTGTGCATATAACATATGCACATTTTTTTTATTTAATACCAGCAACACATTTAAATGTCAACACTGGGATGTCCACCAGTGCTGTATCACCCCTTCTGCTCTTTTAACTGCTTAAAGTTTGATTCTTTTTGGCTAATTCAATGGGTCACTGGGCATCAGCCTCCATCC
>NW_005187550.1:1392503-1400448 GCF_000239375.1 Pundamilia nyererei | reverse complement strand
TTCATAAGGGTCTTATGAAAAGGACACATTTTTTTTTATTTAATACCAGCAACACATTTAAATGTCAACACTGGGATGTCCACCAGTGCTGTATCACCCCTTCTGCTCTTTTAACTGCTTAAAGTTTGATTCTTTTTGGCTAATTCAATGGGTCACTGGGCATCAGCCTCCATCCTTGAAAAACACATAATGTAGATGGCGGCATATGTTGCTGTAAAAGCTCTGTACATCGTTAGCAATAATGGTGCCTTCACAGATGTGCAAGTTAAATGTACCATGTTCACTAAAGCCTCTCCATACCCAAGGCTGTTGACAAGCCAGATGGTCCCTCTCCTTTAGTCTCAAGGATGTTTTGTCTGTGATTTTTAAAAACAAAAAACTTTGGATAAACCACATGAAAGAGTTCCTCTTTGTGTCTGTCCATCTTAAATGAGCTCTATTTCATGTTTATATTATGTTTGTATTATGTTTTCTGTCATCAGATGATGATGAAGCTTTTAACTTGCATTTGTTGTAGGGACAAAGTGCAATCAATGAGAAGGTAAATGCAGTTTTTCAAAAGTGTTCTTGCACCCATGCAGCGATTTCCACTACAGAATTATATCTGTTTTCTGATGCAGGACCTTCTGAGTACCCCGAGATCACAGCTATGTGATACTGGTTTTAGGCCTTGTCCTTATACATAGAGTTCTCTCTACAGTCTGTGAGTTATTTAATTTTTTTAATGGTTTAACATGGCGTGTATCAGGGGAATGTACACATTTATTTATCTTGTCTTTTTCATGTGTTTCCTTAATCACATGCCAAATAACGAAGCAAGGAAACATGAAAAAAAGCCACACTTTTAAAATGCTAATGTGCCTCTTCAGATGATTGCCATTTATGTTTATAACTGTCACTCATGTCATGCTGCTATGTCATAGTATGCATTAATTGGTGATTTTATTAAGTACAGCACACTAGTACTGCATTGCCTTAAGAGCTGTCTTAATTCTTTGCATAGATTCAACGAGGTGCTGGAAAATTTGCTCTGAGATTTTCATCCATATTGGCACGATAGCATCACTCAGTCGCTGCAGATGTGCTGTCTGTAAATCCATGATGTGGATTGAGCTCTGGTGACTGTGGACATGATTTGAGTACAGTGAACTTATTCCCATGTTCAAAAAAGAAAATAGTTTGAGATTATTTAAGCATTGTAAAATGCTACAAGTAGCTATCAGAAGATGGGTAACGCTGTAGTGATGGGACGGACATGGTTCGCATCTCTTTCAGATTTCAGACTGTTGTGTGTTCAGAGATGCTCGTTATAACCATGGTATGCGTACCTTGGTTATAACGAGTGGTTATTTGAGTTACTGTGTCCTAATTATAAGCTTGAAGCAGTCGGGCCATTCTCCGGCATGACCTCTGGCATCAACAAGGTATTTTCACACAGAGAGCTGCTGCTCCCTGAATATTTTCTTTTTTTTTCTTTTTGCTATAAACCCTAGGAGTGATTGTGTGGGAAAATCCCAGCAGATCAGCAGTTTCTGAAACACTCAGACCCATCTGGCACCAACAACCATCTTAAGTAAAGAATCACTCAAATCACTTTTCTGATAGTCCGTTTAATTTCAACAGGTCATCTTGATCATGGCGTTTACATGTCTAAATGCACTGAGTTGTTAGATAGATATTTGCCTTAACAAGCAATTGAACCTAACAAAGTGAACAGTGCGTGTACGAATAAATAAAATGTGAGTAAGTGCACTATTTACTTGCCTGTGAGATGCTATCTGAGAACCATAGATGTGGGAATTCTTTGCAAGTTTAAATTGAGTTATAAATTTAATTTTTAAAAATTTCTGAGTACTCTTTCATGGGACGGTAAACCCCTCCACATGTTTACTTCTGAAAATCGTCAGGCTCTCTGGCATGTTAATTTTTCACCCAGTCGTGTTACTGTTTAACCTGATTAGCTGTGATATGTTCCAGCCAGTGGTTATTTTTAAACATTACACAACCTTGTTCTATCTAAACAAATATGTTGCCGGCATCAAATACATTTTTTTTATTCCCTTTTTTTTTTGCTCTCACCTTCAAATGTTATCTTTTATGCTATTTACAATTAGAGTATTTAAATGCTCTGAAAATAACTGCTTCATTTACATTTTACACAACATCCTAACTTTATATGTTTGCTTTTGATTCAGGATGATTTCTTTCTGGAGACTAATTGCTGAAGTATTTTCAAGTTTTAAAAGCTTGTTAAAGTTCAGCTGCAAAACATTTTCTCCTTCAAAAGGAGGAGAAGAGATTCATTAAATGATAGATTGGGTTTTGAGTGAACCTTAATACAATATATGTAGAGCTGACAGGAATAAGAGGTTGGTTGTTCAAGAGGAAAATCACTCTGCAGTCATTTTGTTAAGCAATTCGTCATTTAAATCATTTATTTAACAAGAAAAGATGCCACTTTTCTGGTTTTCTTTATCTGGTTTCATGTTTTTGGTTGTCGGGATTTTCCACGTTCTGTTCCCTTTACCATTTTACCATCTTCGGATATTTTATCAAGAAAAAACCTTTATTGATTAACAGGGAGATAATCGGCAGATAAACTGGAAATAGGAACACTGGTTAGTTGCAGTACTAATTCAGTTATTTATCCTTTTCATATTGGCCTTGAAAAGATCATTTGCTTCTGTGAAATAAACTCAGCACCCACCTTCAGTATGCTGTTTTCCCACCCACACTACACACTGTCTCAACATTTTGGATTACCGCAGGCTTGTGGGAAGTTCACAGTGAAACAAAGGAATTTTTTTTTTACATTTTGGTATTAATTTGGTAATATCTTTAAATGCAACTCACAAACGCTGTAGTTTATGTCCATTTATGCCCCCCTCCCAATGTCTTCTACAGCACCACACTACTCTCTGGGCAAAGATCCTCTCATGAATGTGACTCTGCAACTATGAGTCGACATTTCTCAATATTTGTCTGCAGTTAACTCAAAAACTATGTCACATTACATGATAAGATTTATAAAACCCCTAGAATGTCCATTCATATTACAAATAAACACATCTTACAATTTAGCTGATATTGTTCTCATCTTAATTTGGTGACTTACTGCAAGCCTAATTATGTGAGAGTTCATGTTTATATTGCGTGTGTGTGTCTGTATGTGTGTGTGTGTGTGTGTGTGTGTGTGTGTGTGTGTGTGTGTGTGTGTGTGTGTGTGTGATAAGGCTGGGAAACTAAGGAAAATAATTTATTGTGTGTTTTTGTCACAGTTGGCAGTAGATTCAGGCTGAATTGTGTAGAAATAGATTCGGTTTTAAAACACACCTTTGCAAAAGGATACAAAATTATGTTTAAAATTGTCCTGTTACCAAAAAAAGCATATTTTACTACCCATATTTTGATCCTTTGGATCCATCTACCTTCACAAACCCTTACAGGGTCTGCGGCATAGAAGCGTTTCCATAGCATGAACATGCTGCTGCCAGGCTTCGGGTTGGGCAAGGTGTGCTTTGCGTTATTTTGCAGTGTTTCCATCAGATATTGTATTTAACATGGTAACCCTGCAACCCCTTTAAAGTTGCTTGTACCCTTTCTCACACAGACTTCAAAGTTTTGAGGATGGATTTACAGCAATGCTCTCTGATATCCCCATTTCAAGGAATTTTCTGTGCCTGGGTGAGGCTGCGTTTTAATAACCTCGTTGTGTAAATGATTTAGTACAGTCACGTCAGATATGCGACCCAGAGGCTAGAAACTGGTTAAGTTTGGCCCACTGCATAGCTTTGTAAATTGTAAAAACTTCGTGCAGTCATTACCTACTTCAATTTTTCAATAAAAAACACTTTTATTCATTTTGTATTGCCAGTTTTACTACATAGAAGTTTACCTATATGGAAAGTATTAGTAAAGACATAAAATAATGTTGTTGTTTAGGTATAAAAGCTCCAAATGTCAATATTTTGTGGCTTATGCAATAACATAAACTGAGAGGAGTGGGATAAAGGGTGTCTTACATTTGGGGGTTGGTTTTATTGATTTTTCTTTTCTTTTTAAAACTTTATTTTTTTAAATGTATTAATTAATTAATTCATTTTTACATTTTTAGTATTTACTTGTTCAAACAAATAGGAAAAAACATTGGAATACTGTTTTTTCTATGCAATATTTTACTGGTTGGTCTCACTTGCAATCACACTGGGCTGTATGTGGCCTAAGAGGAGTTTGACAATTTGTGTTTAGTAGTTTTTGAAACCAGTAACTGACCCTGCAGTCTTTAAACTAAAATTGCTTACCACACCAATAAAATGTTGCACAAGAGACTATCATTCAGCTTGGTTACGTATATATCCTTGATCTACCTAGGTAAATGTTATTAGAGAGACCTGGCAAAGAGGGCAGGAGAAATATATAACAATATAACAAAGATAAAAATGGCAAACACTAATATCTTTAAACATACACAATAACAGATCATTACAAGAGCAACTTGGTCCTTTAAAATTGATTTTAACTCCCTCAGTTCTGATTGTTTCAGCTCCTTTTGTAGATTATTCCAGGATAAAGGGACATAGGTGCACTGGGTGTATAACTAGCCCAAGCAGTGATGTCCATGATTTCCAAGCTAATAATAAAACATAAAGAACAATGGTACTGGTCATAAAGAACACCTCACCATCACAAAAAAAAGTTGCAGAAATCAGGTGTTTCCACACCAGGAGCAAGAAATAAGATTTATTCCTAAAAGAAACTTGATTATATTTCAGCTTGGTCACAAGCTTTTCAGCTTGGGTTTAAAAGACATTTTTTGATCTGTAATGATGCCTAAATACTTGCCTAAATTGTGACCGTTTCAATTTTACCCCCTTGAGTGGTTTTGATTTTAGGCAAATTTGTTAACTCTTTGCTATTTGAGAACATCACCACATTGGATTTGCCTTCATTTAACAAGCATCAGAAATTTGAGGGCTTATATGACTCAAGGAGTCATATAAGATCTCAAAGATAACTGTGTCATCTGCATAAAAAGAAAATGCAACATTTTTCACTAATGTTAGTTGCATAGAGAAAGAGAGGAGTGGTGCTAATATAGAGCCCTCGGGAACTCCACTGGATACTGGGAGAAAAGAAGAAGAAAACGCAGTAAAGGGGCCGTACTATGTTCTAGCTGACAAGTAATGTAAAAGCCAACTTAAGCATTTGCAGACAAGCCAATGTTGGGTTGTCCATTTAGGTGTCATGATCAATTGTGTCAAAACAGATCACGAAAAAGAACAGCACAATGTTTTGTGCAGTCCATTGCACCATTATACATTCACCACATTAACAACAGCTGTTATTTTGCTGTGCTGCTTTCTAAAACTTGACTAATGTTGGAAAACAGTTAGTTGTTCATTGATAAGTCTTTGGAAAACCTTTGCTAAAACACCGTTGCTAAAATTGGCCTGTAACTGATTGGTAATTTCCTTCTAATAAAAGGAAAACATAGGCAGATTTCCATATGACAGAGATCTCATTGTTTGAAAGGAGAATGTTAAAAAGAGAAGTTAGTTGTTCTAATATAAAATCTCTTGTCAGCTTGTGAAAATAAGGATCAAGTTGATCCAGACCTGCAGATTCAAGGGGAGAGATCTGAGGAGAAACACCTGTGAAAGATTTTAGGCTTACCCACATGATCAAAACACAAAATGAGTGAATAACTTTAAGAAGAATGGGGTTTTATCCCTTTTATTGGCGTTTCTGTTATTTTTTTCCCCCTTGTCACCCTTCATATATTCAAATAATCACTGATACTTTGTCTTTATAGCAGTGACATTGTTGTTTTAAATAATAAACATGCCATTAGTTCTTAAATTCATTGTGTATATATATATTTTTTAGTCTGTAGTAGCTTGTGTTTCTCGGTAGCTCAGCAACGTGGTTGCCGCGCAACACCGAATCTACTGTTCTGAGTGGCGCGTGTCTCTTTTACGTTCAGTTAATCAGCAGATTGGACGCAGGTGTGCGTTTACCGAGCAAGTTTTAACCCGGCATATAATGCGAAGTTAGGCACTCAGAGCCTAGACGTTCTTTTATAAACTTTGAACCCACATGTTTTGATTCAGGATGTTTGCCTGGTTTTTTGTTTTTGTTTGTGCTTCGGCCGCCGAACAAACCATGACCGGGGAGCCCCGACGTGTTCCGGTTAACGACACCAGGGTTTTGACGGCAGCTCACTTTGCTGTGGCTGAATTCAACAAAGTCAACGCAGGAGAGATGTTCGCTTATAAAACTGTGGCGATAACATCGGCTAAAATTCAGGTAAAACTTCATCAGAAGTCACAACCCAATTTTCAGTTAAAATATACGAATAGGTGGTGATGTTTTCTGCAGGTAGTTGCGGGAATAAAGTACATTCTGGACATGCTGCTGGGGCAGACTGTGTGCAGCAGAAACCACGCTGCTGCGGACAGCGAGCCATGTGCTTTCCAGTCTAGACGCAAGGCAAGTTCAAGAACTGGGTGGTGCATAACACACCGAGGGGGTAAATGCATCATAACCCCACTAACCCCTCCCCCCCCCTTTTTTTAAAATATATTTTCAAATTGCATAGTAGTTAAATGTACTAATTTGCCATTTGTTTCAGGAGTACCAGTGCCACTTCGTCGTTGTAGAAGTCTCCTGGGAGAAATCACGTGTTCTCTCTAAAAATGAGTGCCACCAAAATAAAAGCTAATACACTCATACTGTCACTTTTGGTGTTTCCAAGTAAAGAGTTATCAGTGAGCGTTGTTTTAGTCTGATCATCTCAACTTTCAGAAAGAGTGCCAGTTGGTGTACTGTGCCCACTCTAAATTTATAATAGCATGATCATAAACCATGATTTCATTGGCTCTCATTTATGTCACTTGTACCAACACAGAGATGATTAAGTTCAGTGACCTGCGCCACCTCGGCATTGTATGGGGGGGGGGAAGCATAATTATTCCAGTGAGTGACCGGGGGCAGCTTTACTGTGCCTCATCTCTCAGTGTGTGTCCTGGCAGCTGTAAGGACCTAGTTGCGTGTCAGGCTTGGTCAGACACATGGCTGCTAAACTGAGACGAGGCTACACCTCCACATATAACCACGGTCTCCAGAAGGGCTCTGTATGGAGGATTACAGGCATTTTTTTTTTCAGATTACTGCTCAGCAAGACTGAACTGTCTGCCACTCTGACCCCCTTTTTTTTTTTCCCCCCTAAATTTGGGGGGGGGGAATAAACAGATCACAATGTGTGAGAGTAAATTCAGGCAAACAACAAGGGGGTTGGTAGGGGGATTATCAAATTATGGAATGAAGATGTGTTGTCTGGGGCAGCAGTGGTGTGTGTGTGTGTGTGTGTGTGTGTGTGTGTGTGTGTGTAAATATATCCATATTTCTGCTGCATTTTGCTCAAGATGAAATTTGGATAAAATGTGTCTGCAATGTCAGAATATGAGATATTGCTGAGTGGCGTGGGGACCAATGAGACTGCATCTGTTTGGCTTTGATTACAGTAAAGAGCCGCATGGATAAACTGTTCACACACCCTCTCACCCACCTCATAATGTCTCTAATCATGGATGTCTTGATCAAACTGAGCAAAACATAAAGAATTGGCTGGCACTGTGTATTAGGTAGCAGGGGTTAGGAATGTGGGGGAAGGGGGGATACTCCTTAATTTGGGATGACTAACACTGAAGCTGTAGTGCCAGGAGTATGCCCTGTCCATCTGCCATCCCACTCACCCGCCCACTGACACACTAACAGGTGCGTGCATGCAGATACACGCGTAGTTTCCATGCACGCGCTCACATACTCCACCCGCACTCTGGCCCTACCCCTGTCCTCACTTAGCCTGTTCAGCAGATGGTGAGGGGTAAGGCTTGTAGGCCCCCCTCCCAACTCCAAGCCACCAGCCCATCACCCCTTATTCGCC